>NW_025320662.1:0-117500 GCF_019176455.1 Solea senegalensis
CAAGAAGAGCATGGAGGAACGCCTGGCAGCAGTGGTGGCATCTGCGCCTCTGGTCTCCACCACTTGCTTCCCACCACCAACACGTGGTCCCTCACGTATGTGTTCACCTGTTTTCTTTAAATTCTTTGGAGAGTGCATGCAGTCATGCTCAGTGTCTTTAATGTATTTTGTACGTGCACAATGTATTTGGGTGATGTGTTCTTCTATTTTAATGTTTTGTCTTTTTAACTAGGTCGTGGTACTGGTCGTCGCCACCGTGTGAGCACCTGGCCAGTTTCACCCCTGACTGGCAGGAGTCACAAGATGATCATCCCAGCCGAGTCACCTGACAAGAAGGTATTGATTTTGAATTTACAAACATAATTATTTATGTGAGGCGTAGTTATTAATGTTCTTAAATAAATCTTTTCTATTGTTATAGTTTGTTCTTTTTGTCGGTGATTCCCACCTGCGCGCCATTGTTGATGGCCATGTGAAGATTTCGCACAAGCAGCTTTCTTTTGGTCTCATGTCAACGCCAGGCGCTGACGCCAAGGACCTGAGGACTGAGATGGTGAGTGCAGTCCTTCCCAGGACACCTGACCTTGTTTGTGTTCTTGCACCCAGCAACAACTTGACTAAGGGGACATTGGATCAGGCTGCAGTGGACTTTGAGGAGCTTCTCACCAGTGCCTTGTCTCTGTGGCCGAAGGCAAGATTATTTTAATATGTTCACGTCTTTCCAATCATAATGAATGTGGCTTTATAGGCTGTTGTAGATAATTTCTTTTTATTTCAATGCATGTTTGTGATTATTATATTGCTTGTTTTTAAATAATGTTATGTGTTGTTATAGTTGTTTGTCCTGGACTTCCCTCCGCGCCGGAACGTGGATCAGGACTTGCAGGAACTTTTTCGCCAGGAGTTTCACCGTGTGGCTGCACGCAAGGGTATGGCCCAAAAATATTTAGTTCAGTTTAATTCAAGTTGCATGTGTCATTGGCTTTTATGGCATATGGAGAAAGATAATTTCTGTCACATTCAGAATGTTTTTAAATTAATATGATGCAAACAGATTTTATTTTATTTAAACAAACATTATATTTGTTTGTTTAGGTGTGAGGTACTACTCTATTGCAGAGTTCTTTCCTCTCAGCCAGCGTGACCTGTGGAGTTGGGATGGGGTAAGTGGAAATGATTTGTTTATTGTCCTTTCTTACCTTTACATATATACTAGTTTTTTTTCAGAGTTTGTTAAAGCACTGTATAAAATGTGTTATTATTATTATCATCATCATTATTATTATTATTATTATTATTAATAAGTTGATCTGACAAAGTTTGTTTTGCAGATTAGCAACAGTATTGACAGTGTTGTTAATTTGAGTTTGATCTCATTTTTTTGCAGGTGCACCTGAGTGATGGATCTGGGATGAGGACGCTGGTGACATTGCTATGCGACAAATCCAGTCTGGAGCTAGCGATGGCTGTTGCACAGGAGGAGTCGCGTAGCATGTTGCCAGCTGTTCCTGCTCCTGCTCCTCGTCTGGCTCCGAGGTTGGTTGTGGTTGGAGAGGCCCGCTCTCCACGTCCATTGCACAACCCATTGGATTGGAAGGTGGTTGAACCACGCAGGACGGTAAATGAGTTGCACACTTTGTGTTTTAGGAGAAACAGAAACATCTCCATGCAATTCACTGCACAAATGGTCAAAATGTACATGTATAAAATTATATTTTTCATTACAGGGTAGCAGCTCGCCCCCTAAGGGAGGGAAGGTTCAGCTCAGGGTATGTTTTGTTTTTTAATTCACCTTTTGATAGCTATGTTTATTGATTGATGTATCTATCTGTATGTTTTCTCAACGGAAGTTGTTACTAAAATTCTTTCTTTTTTGTCTCACAAGGATTGTTACATCCCTCTCACTCCTGTGTGGTTCAGCCCACCAATGTTGGAGATGATGGACAGTGTCCGTCCGGGCAATCTTGATCAGAAGGAGCCCAGTACTTCTGCCAAGGGACCAACGGTAATGTGCATGCAAAGAGTGTTTATTAGCCAATGATTCAATTTGGAAAAATGAACTGTCAAGACTGATGTCATTATTTGAAGTTGTTACAATTTAAGCATTTTGTTATTATTCTTTTAGGGGGTCAAGCGTCCTAGGAGCCCTTTTGCTCCAAAGAAGAGCTGTGGGAAACAGAAGGTTTGAGACGTTGTATTTGTTTTCTAGTGTTTGGCAGTGAATTGTGTAAGAACATGGAAGTAATTTGTTTGCTGTTTTTTTTTCTAAGGTGAAGGTGGAGGAGTGGCCTGAACTTCCCAAGGCTGTGTCGGTAAGTGCACATTGTGTGAAAGTTGTATAATTTAATGAATGGATTATGCAACACCTTGTTATTTTATTCATACTGTAAGTTGGAAGGGCTGTGGGAACCAGCTGGTTCAGCGTGTTACATTTTATTTCTGGTGTTGGGCAGTAAATTGTGGAAGGGCATACAGTTAATGTGTTTGCTGTGTTCTTTTTTGTTTTTGTCTAAGGTGGAAGTGGGGGATTGGCCTGGAGTGCCCAAGGCTGTGGAGGTAAGGGCAGATTGTGTGAATGTATATAAATGTATTCTGTTAAACAAATTTCAATGTATATATAAGGAGTTTATGGTCAAGATTGACTTGCATATGCAAATGTTGAATTTTCCAATATTTGATTCCCTGAAAAGTATCACAAGTCTGGGCTGTTATAAATGTACAGATACAGCTGTGTTACGATGTGTAACAAGATTGATTGTTTTTTTTTCATCAGGAGGTCCCTGTGGAGCGTCCCCGCAGACGCATTGTCTTCAAGAAGAGGCGTACTTCTCAGCAGGTTTGTCTTTATTTAGATTATGATTTTATAAAGAATTTAGTTAGTGTTGATAGTGCTCAAACATTGTGGCAGTTGTAACATAGTGATGAAGTTATTGTGAAGTCATGGTGAGTCTAACATTCAGTGTGTTTTGTAGCAGGTTGCAGCTGCAGATGTTGTGGAGGTGATGAGTGGACCATCACCTGTGACCATTGAAGACTGTCCCCCTATGCACAGCTCCCCAGACCTCATCCAAAGTAAGGTCGCTGCTAATGTTGATACTTTGCCGGTAACGTTTGATGCTGGGTCTGTTAGTTCAGGTGAAGAGGAGATCATAGTGGTCTCTGATACAGACAGTGAGGGTTCCATTTCTTTTGGGTGGACTGATACTTTGCCACTAGCCCAAGGTTCAGGGTCTGTTGGGGCAGGTGTAGATGAGGTCACAGTGATCTCTGATACAGACAGTGAGGGTTCCATTTCTTTTGGGTGCTTTGATACTGTGCCTCGAAGTTTTGGGGTGCGTTCTGTGAGGGGATCCTTTCATCAGGGGGATCAGCGTTTTAAATATAGAGGTGTACAGTGTATGGCAGTAAGTTTGGCTGCCATGGCAATGCATAAGACCAAGAGTGTGTTTTCTTGGCAAACGAGACATCTGGACAAGGCTGTTGTTTGTGGTGACAAGATTTACACATCTTTGCGTGACAATAACTTGATTTGTGGTGGGCACACTATCCCGTGTATTCCAGAGTTACCAAAGCAGTTAGATAAAGATGGCCATAGTTATGATTTTGAGTATGGTGACTTTGTGACTGGGGATGTCAATGTGGTTGAGGGAGAGTTTATTGATGCAGGTGTGTGCACAACTCTCAAGGACGGTTTGGAAAAGATGTGTATGGAATATGACACATGCTTTTTCACATTGTTATCCCGTACTTGTGGGATTATTAGGGAAGGGGAACGGTTTGCTGTTGTTGACTCTCATGCACGCAGTGCAGATGGGATGGTGCATCCCAACGGAAAGAGTGTTGTTGTGTATTTTAGTAGTCTTGAACACTTGATTCAGCATGTTAGCTGTTTTGCTGCAGGATTCAGAGGGACACAGAAGTTGTTTGAGATTGCTGGTGTTCGTGTCACTGTGAAAGTAGATGGTGGTGCTAGCCAGTCATCTTCAGGGAAGATTGGTGCAAAGCGCAAGGCTACTACAATGCCTACTCGTACCTCAAAGAGGTTTAAAAGGAGTGACCCAGTTGATTCAGATGTAGCATTTGTTAGTGAGGTTACAGTTAAGGAGTTGGTGTTTAACCCTGTTCGTAATGATGTAGCTCGAACTTTATGTGACAAATTACATGTTGAGTCAGAGAAAGTCGACGATGTGTTTTCAATAGTTGGTGTGTTGGGGGCTCCGTGCAAAAAGGACACAATAGTTGGTGATGGCAACTGTTTTTTTAGATCAGTCAGTCAAGCTGTTTGTGGTTCACAAAAGAATCACAGGAAAATTAGATTAGCTGTAGTTAAACAATTAGAAGACAATGCTGTAGCTTATGAGAGCATTTTGAGACGTGAGTTCTCGTCAGTGTCAGATTATGTCAGTAAGTCAAGGATGCGTTATGTCGGCAGTTGGGCGACAGAGGTTGAGATTCAAGCAGCAGCAGATTGTTTAGGAGTTTCCATTTTCACTTACATTGGTGATCGCTGGCTTGAATATAGTTGTAAGAATAGGCAGTTTTCCAGTCAGGCAGTGTACTTAGATAATGTCAATGGTAACCACTATGAGACTGTTGTTTGTGTTCATCAGCCACAGTCACAGTTTTGTTATGGTTACTGCAAAGTAGGTGAGGCTACAACAGGCTACAATTTTAGACAGCACAGTAAAGTAGAGGCACAGGCAACAACCACAATTTGTACTAATGTAAACTATTGTTTTTCTAAACATTTGACAAGTCAAAAGTTATTCAAAAATAAAACTAAATATAGAGAAAATATGTTAGAGAAGTTGAAACGTCAGGAACAGTCTAAAATTAAGTATCTGGAGGATGTCATCCATAGAGAGAAAATTAAAGCATTCAATAAAGTGAAATACACACAAGATGTCAGCCATAGAGAGAAAATGAAAAAATTAAGTAAAGTCAAATACACACAAGATGTCAGCCATAGAGAGAAAATTAAAAAATTAAGTAAAGTGAAATACACACAAGATGTCAGCCATAGAGAGAAAATGAAAAAAATAAGTAAAGTGAAATACACACAAGATGTCAGCCATAGAGAGAAAATGAAAAATTAAGTAAAGTGAAATACACAAGATGTCAGCCATAGAGATAAAATAAAAAAATTAAGTAAAGTGAAATACACACAAGATGTCAGCCATAGAGAAAAAATGAAAAAATTAAGTAAAGTGAAATACACACAAGATGTCAGCCATAGAGAGAAAATGAAGCAGATTAGCAAAAATAAGTACTGTTTAAATGTCAGTTACAGACAGAAGAAAAAAAGTACTAGTGTAAGGAAGTATCATAGCAACCCACAGTTTCAGGAGAGTGTTAGAGCAGGGAACAAAATGAAAAAACAGCTATTGAAAGACAAAGCAGTAAATTTTGATTTTGTGATGGAGCATTTTTTGTCTAAAGTGAAAGATGGACCAAATTATGTGTGTTCTGTTTGTCAAAGGTTGTTGTTTAAAAAGCAGGTTTTAAACTGTAAAAAAAGTCATTATAACAAGAGTGCAGACATGGCGCTAATTGCAGAGAAATGTATTTCAGAGGAGTATTTACATAAATGTAATGAGGACTGTGAAAGTTCATGTCAGTTGTTGGATTCGCCTATAGGACAATTGTGGATTTGTTATGCTTGTAATTCTAAGATTAATAGAACGGAAATTCCTCCTGAGTGTGTTGTTAATAATTTAGGTGTTCATCCTGTTCCTCCTGAATTGGCTTGTTTGAACAGTTTAGAGCAACATTTAATAGCATTGCATATTCCCTTTATGAAGGTGTTGGCATTGCCTAAAGGAGGACAAAATGGTGTTCATGGACCGGTAACATGTGTTCCAGCAAATATTGTAGAAACAAACAATTTGCTTCCTCGTTCCAATATGGAGGGGTCATTGTTGCGTGTTAAACTGAAACGTAAGTTAACCTACAAAGGACATTATGAATATCAGTTTGTTGACACAATGCATGTACAGCAGGCTTTGTTGTACTTGAAACAGAATAACATGTACTATAAAGATGTAGATTTTAATGAAGAGTGGCTGAATGAGTTTTGTCGGGAACAAGAGAATGACAGTGCATTGCAGGAAACGGATGGTTGTGTAGAAAATGATGAAACACCTGCTGAGGTGGATGAAGCTGAGGATGAGCTGTTGCATGACAGGCAGCAACACTGTATGTTTCAGGACACTTGTCTTATGCCTTTAGATATTGGTCAGGAAACGCTTGATCAGTATTTTGAGGGTGTTTTGAATGTTGCTCCAGCAGAAGGTAATAATCCTGTGAAATTGCTTTCCAATCGTGAGAATGAAGCTAAATGTTTTCCAGTGTTGTTTCCACAGGGACATTCTGTGTTTCATGACAATAGAGAGCATCGGTTGACATTGTCGCGCTATTTCAATAACCGCATTCTCCATGCTGATGGCAGGTTTGCTCAGAATGTGGAGTATATATTTTTCGCACAGTACATGTCAGAATTGGAGCAGGTTGTGTCAAATGTGTCTATAGCTTTGAGGAAAGGCAAAGGAAGTCATGTTCCTAAAAGAGTTAGAGATGTGGTGAATAATGAGGAGTCTTTAAGGAAATTGTTAGAGTTTGATGATGGTTATCGTTTCCTTAAGCCTATTAGAGGCACTCCTTCATTTTGGCAGGCAGCGCAGCGTGATTTACTTGCGTGTGTTCGTCAGCTTGGTGTACCCACGTGGTTTTGTTCATTTTCTGCAGCAGACATGCGCTGGACAAACTTACTCGGTAGTATTTTGAAACAGGAAGGGAGAGAACAGACAGCCGAAGAGTTAGAATGGGCAGACAAATGCGAGTTGTTGCGTCGTAATCCTGTAACTGCGGCGAGAATGTTTGATTTTCGATGGCATTGTTTTTTGAGGGAGGTCCTTATGTCTCCCTCAAACCCTATAGGTAAAATCAAGGACTATTTTTATCGTGTTGAATTTCAGCAGCGCGGGTCTCCACATGTTCATTGCCTGTTTTGGATCGAGAATGCCCCCTTAATTGACAAAAACACAGATGAAGAGGTAGTTGAATTTATTGACAAATATGTTACATGTGAACTACCCTCTGATGATGACACATTATTGGACATTGTGTCATCTGTGCAGATGCATTCAAAGCGCCACTCAAAAACATGTAAAAAGAAAAACACAGTTTGTCGTTTCAATTTTCCAAGACCAGCATCTGCACAAACATTTATTAGTCGTCTTAAAGTAGATGAGGAGATAGTAGAATGTAGTTGTAAAAAAACTGATTCAACAGAGACTGTGTGTTTCAATTGTAAAGAGAGTGATTTTAAAGAAAGAAAGGCGCGTAAAGTAAGGGCTCATGACATTTTGGAAGCAATTAAGAAAGCACTCTCTGATGAAAATCAGAGCTTTGATACAGTGGAACAGTTGTTTGAAAGTTTAAATGTAACTCAGGAAGCATTTGAAGATGCATTCAATCGAACAACTACAGGTACCAAAGTAGTGTTAAAGAGGCAGGTGAAAGAGGCTTGGGTTAATCAGTATAGTGAGCAGCTTTTAAAATGTTGGAATGCTAACATGGACATCCAGTATGTGGTGGATGCCTATGCATGTGTTGTGTATATCATTTCATACATTTCTAAAGCAGAAAAGGAAATGGGGTTGTTATTATCAAATGCCCAAAGGGAAGCAGCTAAGGAAGGTAATGTAAGTGCTAAAGAGGCATTGAAAAAATTAGGCGGTGTTTATTTACATAACAGGGATGTGTGTGCTCAGGAAGCAGTTTATAGGTTAACTAACATGCATCTGAAGGAGTGTTCTAGAAAGGTCATGTTTGTTCCCACAGGGGAAAATGTAGTTAAGTTGAGTTTACCTTTAAATGTGTTAAAACAAAGGGCAACTACAGATGACATAAACACTGATGAGATGTGGATGACAAGTTTAGTTGACAGATATAAGAACAGGCCCAATGATAGTACTTTTAATGACATGTGTATTACAACATTTGCTTCAGAGTATCGTGTCATAAGTAAAAACGAAAACTGCAAAACTAAAATTGCGTTGAGCAACAATTGTGGTTTTGTCACAAAGAGAGTCCGAACACAACCTGCTGTAGTGCGTTATGCTCGGTTCTCTGAAACAAAAAATCCAGAATTGTTTCATTTGAGTAGATTACAGTTGTTCATGCCATATCGTGTTGATGATCAGTTAAAACCAGAGGGTTTTGAAACGTTCCAACAGTTTTATGACAATGGTAATGTTGTGTTTTGTGATGGATCTGTACATACAGTAAAGTTAGTTGTTGATGTGAATAGGAACAGGTTTGAAGTAGATGCAGACATGTTGGAAAACATCCAGAATAGGATTGATGCAGATGGTGTTGCAGAAGATGCATGGTGTCAGTTGTGTCCAGAACAGGAGTTGGAACGTTTAGAGGCTGTGGAGGAAATGGCAGAGAGACAGGAAGCAGTGGCAGAACACCAGGATCATATTCCAGATTTAGCTGTTGATCGTGAGCAGGTACAACATTTGGAGAAAAGGAATAACGTAATGTGTAGGAGTGATGGTTTGTTGTTGGTTAGATCTTTAAATGATACACAGATGCATGTTTTTTATCAGATTCGGCAGTGGTGTTTAAACAAGGTCTCAGGGAAAAATCCACCTCCTCTACATGTTTTTATCACAGGTGGTGCTGGAACTGGTAAAAGTCATTTAATCAAAGCTATTCAATATGAGTCCATTCGGTTGTTATCACCATTGTGCAGTCATCCTGACAATGTGAGTGTTTTAATAACTGCACCAACAGGTATTGCTGCATACAATCTGAATGCAGCAACAATTCACCACACATTCAGTATTGGAGTAGATGTACGCTTACCGTACACTCCACTGGGTGAGGAAAAAATTAATTCTCTTCGGGCTAAATTCAGTGATCTGCACATTTTGATTATAGATGAAATTTCAATGGTAAATCCCAATCTTTTGGCATATGTTCACGGTAGATTACGTCAAATGAAACAAAGTGGCAACAAGCCATTTGGAAACATTTGTGTCATTGCTGTTGGAGATTTTTACCAGTTACCTCCAGTAAAAGGAAAACCCCTGTATGTAGAGGATTTGAATATTGACTTGTGGTCTTTGTTTTCAGTTGTGCAGTTGACAGAAGTAGTCAGGCAGACAGACAGTGTGTTTTCAAAGTTGTTGAACAGAGTTAGGATTCATAGAAAAGGGACACCGATGTTAAAAAGTGATGTTGAGATTTTGAAATGTTGTGAAACTGGTGAAGTCAGCTCAGCTTTACACATATATGCAACAAATCAACAAGTAAATGAGCACAATATTCAGAGGTTGTATGCTGTGTGTCCTGACTATGTCACTATTGAAGCTCAGGATTTTCAAAACGATAGGAGAACAGGAAAACTAAAGTTAATTGATGGCCATCATGCTAAAGCTAAAAATACGTATTTGTCTGAGCGATTGTTGTTAGGTGAGGGCGCACGTGTGATGTTGTGTCAAAATGTTGATGTGAGTGATGGCCTGGTGAATGGAGCATGTGGTGTTGTAACACGGATAGTACAATCAGAGGGTGTTAAGTTTCCAAAAATGGTTTATGTGAAATTTGATGATGAGAATGTAGGTGCAGAGAGGAGGAGACAGTCACCAAGTGTTGTAGCTGATTTAGTGGGTTCTACAGCTATTGCTCCAGAAGAGGAGAGAGCTTGTAGAAAAGGCGGCCTGAGACGTCAATATCCACTCAAATTAGCATGGGCGTGTACAATCCACAAAGTTCAGGGCATCACAGTAGATGATGTTGTCGTGTGTTTTGAGAAGATATTTGCAGCTGGACAGGCATATGTTGCTTTAAGTCGAGTCAGGAGTTTGTCAGGCTTGATCATTGAACAGTTTGACGAGAAGAAGATTTATTGTAGGGGTGACATTAATGATGCTATTCAGACAATGTCTCCGTTCTTAGTTGATAGTTTGACAAAGCAGCGATTGAGGGCAAGCAGGTTTGGTGTTTATTTGCTGAATGTGCAGGGTTTGACTCGACATGTGCCAGATTTGGTGCTGTGTACACAGCAGTTACAGCTTAACTGTATTGCTGTAACTGAAACTTGGTTAGCTGCATCATCTTCTGTTGAATCAGTAAACATTGAAGGTTATAGTTTTCATGGTTGTTCACGCAGTTCATGCTACAGTAGTGATGACCCCAGATTGGTTGCATTAAAAGATCAACAACATGGTGGTGTAGGTGTTTATATTACACCAAACACAGGATGTGAGATAATAGAAGTCCCTTCGTTTAATTTGGAGTGCATAGTGTCCAAATTTGCTTCACACCAGCTAGTTATTGCAGTGTTATATCGACCACCGTGTTATCCCATGACCTTATTTAAAGAACATTTAGGCACATTTCTTGATTGGCTAGATTCACCAAATGAAACCATTGCAGTCATGGGTGATTTTAATGATGATATTTTGAAATCATCATCAACATGTACACTTTTAACAGAAAAAGGTTTTGTTCAAATTGTAACTGAAGCAACAACAGAGAAGGGTACTTTAATTGATCACATTTACATTAAACAAGCAGATAATGGGGCAGAATCACTAGTGCTGCCTACATACTTTAGTGATCATGAGGCAGTCCTGTGTTTATTTAAGTGATGGCAGTTTATGTCACCACATTGTGGCTGCTTGATCCAACCTGACAACTGTAATAATTAATGTTTGAGTAGTTTTTTTAGTATCTGATGGTTAATTTGTTCCTGGACATCTGTTACTAAATAGTGAATTTAAATGTGTGAAATGTGTCATTGCTCCATATTAAGTTGCTATTGTATTTGTTGTATTCTAAAATGTGTTATAGCTCCATATGAATTTGCTATTGCTATTTGTAGTATTATCAAATGTTGTATTACTCCATATAATAATTAATTATTAATTATAATTATTAATTATGTAATTGCTGTTGTATTTGTTGTATGTAATGTGTTATTGCTCTATATGAATGTGCTGTTGTATTTGTTGTATGTGATGTGATGATGTTGTGTTGTATTAATATTGTCATTATGTTAAATTATGTGTCTTGGGCTGCAGGTTCCATATGAAGTTGTGATTGTTATGAATTTATTTGAATTTGCATTTATATGATATCATGAGGAAATAGGAAAAAATAAATACATGTAATACCAACATTAACAACTGTTAATAAAAGTTTGTCATATTGTAATCCTTTCACTGTCTCTGTTTTGTTTTTTCCAAATCTCATGTAGGACCGCAGTTGTAATCTTGTCCTAATGTGTGTGTTTTTATTGTATTGGCACAATTATGTATACTATTAACATAAGAATGTTATATTATTTTACATGAATTTTGTATAGTCTGTCACTACTGAAGACTGAATTCATGAATCACATTCAATTTAAATTGGTTACAAAGTCTGTGTTCAGTGTCACCAAGAGAAATATGGTATTTTACAGTAATTGCAAGTTTTAATAAATATTTAACCCTCCACCTGTACCATGTGTTTTTATTTTGGCCCCCCGTGTATTTGACTTTGACATTACTCCTTTACATACATGTTCCGGACGGGTCTGAGGTCTCACATATCAAGTTTCAACAATCCCAATTAGAGCAGCATGAGAAACTGTAAATGTTAGATTTGATAGATTTGTAGGCAAATGCCTCCATCATGTGGCGAACAAAGGTTACTGCACTGACGAACCACTCAGTAGAGTGGGTCCTGTGCAGTGTTCTTATGTCAACACCGTTGAACGATTTGTTATCATATTCAGCAAGCATCATCTACCATGTGTTTTGAATGTTTTCCCAAATTTTGAGTTTGATACAAGGAAATTTGTTAAAGTTATAAGGGAAATTGTGAACTTGTACTTTCTGTTACCACCAGGTGGCGCTGTTTCCAAAATTTACAGTTTTTGCATAGACATCTTTAGCCAGGGCCCATAATCGATTGTCACTTGTTTAGTTAATATCTGACCTTCCATGGCAAAGTTATAAGAGATTGTTGTGTGTTGCGAGGAATCGTGATTTTCGCCAACTTTCCTGACCTTCTTCTTGTTAGCCGTGATACTTAATGAAAAGATTTTGATACCTTTGGATCCTCAACTTGTCCACAGTGACCTCCCAAAGTTTGAAGGTGATCCCATTAAAGCTCTTTGACAAGTGCGTTCACATACCATTGGTGCGAAATGGCCAAAATCTGCTAAAAATGTACTTTCAATCCAAGATGGCGGCTTTCCTGTTCGTTTCAGAGCTTAGGCTGCTTTGAATTTTTTGACCGTCCCGACCTAAGGAACGCGTGAGTACAAAGTTTAATGCATGTACATTAAACGTGCTCCTCAGGAGGACAAGTTTTACGGGTTGTAAGAGTTTTGCCTTTTGTTGTGAGAAATATGAATGAACGCCAACTTTGGCGCCCCCTATCTCGAAAACCATGGGACATTTTGAAAAACTTTTAATACCTTTAGATCCTCAACTTGTCCACAGTGACCTCACAAAGTTTAAAGGTGATCGCACAAAAGCTCTATGACAAGTTAGTTCACATACCATTGGTGCGAAATGGCCAAAATCTCCCAAAAATTTACTTTCAATCCAAGATGGCAGCTTTCCTGTTCGCTTTAGAGCTTCGGCTACGCTGACTTTTTTGACCGTCTGGACCTAAGGAACGCGTGAGTACCAAGTTTCATGCATGTACATTCAACGTGATCCTCAGGAGGACAAGTTTTACGGGTGGTAAGAGTTTTGCCTTTTGTTGTGAGAAATATGAATGAACGCCAACTTTGGCGCCCCCTATCTCGAAAACCATGCGACATTTTGAAAAACTTTTAATAACTTTAGATCCTCAACTTGTCCACAGTGACCTCCCAAAGTTTAAAGGTGATCGCACAAAAGCTGTAGGACTAGTTCATTCAAATACCAGGCGTCATAGTGTCTGCTGTCACCAGGGGGCGCTGTTTTTGAAAGTGAATATATTCATATAGGCGTCTTCAGGTCTGGACTATCATCAATCCAAGCAAGTTTGGTTCAGATCGGACTCGGATTCGTAAAGTTGTAGCAGTTTGTTTTTTGTCACAAATATCTGACTTTGCAGTGTTGCTGTGGCAACACCGTTGAACGATTTGTTATCATATTAAGCACGCATCATCGAACATGTGTTTTAAATGTTTTCCCAATTTTTGAGTTTGATACGATTAACTCTGTAAAAGTTATAACCGAAATTGTTTTTTTTTGTATATTTTGTTACCACAAGGAGGCACTGTGCTCAAAATTTACGTTTTTTCCACAGACTTCTTCAGCAATGGTCCATCATCAACCCTAGGTAATTTGGTTGGGATGTGACCTTCTATCACAAAGTTATAAGAGTTTTGTTGCCTCTGGCGAAACATTAAAATTTTCACCAACTTTGCCGGCCCCTTACTCTTACGCCATAATACCTATTGAAAAGATTTTGATACCTTTGGATCCTCAACTTGTCCAAAGTGACCTCCCCAAGTTTGAAGGTGATCCCATGAAAGTTCTAGGACAAATCTGTTCAAATATCATTGGTGCGAAATGGCCAAAATCAGCAAAGCATTTACTTTCAATCCAAGATGGCGGCTTTCCTGTTAGTTTTAGAGCATAGGCTACGCTGACTTTTTTGACCGGCCCGACCTAAGGAAGGCGTGTACCAAGTTTCGTGCATGAACATTAAACGTGCTCCTCAGGACCACAAGTTTTAGGGGTTGGAGCAGTTTTTTGGCCCGTCCACTTTCACCAGGGGGCGCTGATTTTGACTTGAAATATTTTCACATAGGTTTGTTCAGGGCCAGACTATCAACAATCCTAGCAAGTTTGGCTCAGATTGGACCAGGATTGGCAAAGTTGTGACAGTTTTTTTTTTTTTGTATTTTCTACCACCACCAGGAGGCGCTGTTTTCAAAATTTATTGTTTTCGGCAATATAGTCGCCTTCAGCAACTACCCATTATCAATCATAGGAAGTTTGGTTGGGATTGGATCTTCCATCACAAATTTATAAGAGTTTCGCTTTTTGTTGTGAAAAATAGGAATTTACACCCACTTTGGCGCCCCCTATCTCGTACACCATGAGACATTTTAAAAAACTTTTGATAACTTAAGTTCCTCAACTGGTTCACAGAGACCTGACCAAGTTTAAAGGTGATCGCACAAGAACTCTAGGATTAATTCATTCAAATACCAGAGGTCATATTGTCTCCGTCACCAGGGGGTGCTGTTTTTGAAAGTGAATATTTTCATATAGGTGTCTTCAGGGCCGGACTATCATCAATCATGGCAAGTTTGGTTCAGATTGGACAAGGATTAGCAAAGTGGTAGCAGTTTGTTTTTTTGTCGCAAAAATCCGACTTTGCATCATTACCATGGCAACATCATGTAACGATACGCCATCATATTGAGCACGCATAGGCTACCATGTGTTTAGAATCTTTTAACCAATTTTGAGTTTGATACAATCATTTCTGTAAAAGTTATTCCCGAAATTGTAAAAGTAACTTTTTTTTTTTAGATTTTCTGCCACCACCAGGAGGCGATGTTTACAAACTTAACAGTTTTTGCATAGGCATCTTCAGCAAGGGCCCATCATCGATCGCCACAAGTTTGGTTACGATCGGACCTTCTATCGCAAAGTTATAAGAGTTGTGTTGCGTGTAGCGAGAAATTACAAATTTTCGCCAACTTTGCCGGCCCTTTTCTCGTACGCCATGCGACATTTCAACTAACCATAAGCATCGTTAGATCCCCAACTTGTCCACAGTGACCTCACCAAGTTTGAACGTGATCCCATGTAAGCTCTAGGACAAGTTAGTTCAAATACCGATGGTGCGAAATGGCCAAAATCGCCTCTGTTTTGGCGTGCAATCCAAGATGGCGGCCTTCCTGTAGGATTCACAGGGAAGTTGTCATCGACTTTTTTGACCGTCCCCACCTCATGAACATGTGTGCCAAGTTTCGTTCATGTACGTTAAACCCGAGAGCAGATGACCTAATAGAAGTTTTTTGCGTCAGTTTTTAGCCCCGCCCTCTTCCATTTTTTGACGCACATTCCTTGAAACACTGATATACGTAATTTTACACCAGGTCTGATGGGGTTGCAAAATTTGGTGAGTTTTGGGGCATGGGAAAGGCCTCAAAAACGCGATTCATTTGGAGGAATAATAATAATAAGAATAAGAAGAATAATCTTAGCGATTACAATAGGGTTCTTGCGCAACCAAGTTGCTCGAACCCTAATAACTCTTACGATTACAATAGGGTTCTTGCGCAACATTGTTGCTCGAACCCTAATAATAAGAATAATCCTAGCGATTACAATAGGGTTCTTGCAACCAAGTTGCTCGAACCCTAATAATAAGAATAATCCTAGCGATTACAATAGGGTTCTTGCAACCAAGTTGCTCGAACCCTAATAATCTTAGCGATTATAATAGGGTTCTTGCGCAACCAAGTTGCTCGAACCCTAATAATCTTAGCGATTATAATAGGGTTCTTGCGCAACCAAGTTGCTCGAACCCTAATAACCAATAAAAACGACAAATAACATGGAAACAACAGTTTGTTTTTGACATGGACTGACATTCATTTATAATCACTTTTTAATCATTACTTTTCATAAAAAGGAAAAGACATTTTTAATTTAATTATATAAAATATAAGAACCAGTTTTACAGTGTAACTGTGTTTCTTTCTGTGACCACCAGAGGGCGACAACAGACAGTGAGTGTAACAGCACAGACAGGATCAACATGAGAAATAACAGAATAAGAAGATAATGTAGAGTAGATGATGTAGATGATATTGATGATGTTGATGATTTCGATTATGTAGATGATGTTGATGATTTAGATGATGTAGATTATGATGTCGATGATGTAGATTATGATGTTGATGATGCAGATGATATAGATGATGTAGATGATGTTTATGATGTTGATAATGATGTTGATGATATAGATTATGTAGATGATGTAGATTATAATGTTGATGATGCAGATTATGTAGATGATGTAGATTATGTAGATGAGGTTGATGGTGTTGATGATGTAGATGATGTTGATGATGTAGATTATGATGTAGATGATATAGATGATGTAGATGAGGTTGATGATGTAGATGATGTTGATGATGTAGATTATGATGTTGATATAGATGATGTAGATGATGATGTTGATTATGTAGATTATGTTAATGATGTAGATGATGTAGATTTAGATGATTTGGATGATGTAGATGATGTAGATTATGTAGATGAGGTTGATGATGTTGATGATGTAGATGATGTTGATTATGTAGATATTTTGATGATGTAGATGATGTAGATTTAGATGATTTAGATGATGTTGATGATGTAGATTATGTTGTCGATGATGTAGATAACGATGTAGATGATGTAGATTATGATGTTGATGATGTAGATAATGATGTTGATGATGTAGATTATGTAGATGAGGTTGATGATGTAGATGATGTAGATTATGATGTTGATGATGTAGATGATATAGATGATGTTGATGATGTACATGATGTAGATGATGTAGATTATGTAGATGATGTAGATTATGATGTTGATGATGTAGATGATGTAGATTATGATGTTGATGATGTAGATGATGTAGATTATGTAGATAATGATGTTGATGATGTTGATGATGTAGATTATGTAGATGATGTTGATGATGTAGATTATGATGTTGATGATGTAGATTATGTAAATGATATATATATTGTAGATGAGGTTGATGATGTTGATGATGTAGATTATGATGTTGATGATGTAGATGATATAGATGATGTAGATGATGTAGATTATGTGGATTATGTGGATTATGTTGATGTAGATGATGTAGATTTAGATGATGTTGATGATGTAGATTATGATGTTGATGATGATGTTGATGATGTAGATTATGATGTTGATGATGTATATGATGTAGATTATGTAGATGATGTATATGATGTAGATTATGTTGATGATGTAGATTATGATGTAGATGGTGTAGATTATGATGTAGATGATGTTGATGATGTAGATTATGATGTTGATGGTGTAGATTTAGATGATGTAGATTTAGATAATGTATATTATGATGTAGATGATGTAGATGATGTTGATGATGTTGATGATGTAGGTTATGTAGATGATGCTGATGATGTTGATGATGTAGATGATGTAGATGTAGATGATGTTGATGATGATGATGATTTAGATGATTTAGATGATATAGATAATGTAGATGATGTTGATGATGTACATTATGATGTTGATGATGTAGATGATGTAGATGATGTAGATTATGTAGATGATGCTGATGATGTTGATGATGTAAATTATGTTGATGATATAGATTTAGATGATATAGATAATGTAGATGATGTTGATGATGTAGATAATGTTTATGATGTAGATTAGATGATGTAGATAATGTAGAGGATGTAGATTTAGATGATGTAGATAATGTAGATTATGATGTAGATGATGTAGATGATGTTGATGATGTAGATGATGTAGATGATGTAGATGATGTTGATGATGTAGATTTAAATGATACAGATAATGCAGATGATGTTGATGATGTAGATTTAGATGATGTAGAGCAGCAGCTCTTGTGTCTTCATGAGCTAAAATCACTGATATTCCTCTGATATTCCACTGATATGTGTCAGGCTGTTTGTCAGCAGCAGGGGGCGCTCACAGCACAGTCAACTCTGACTATGAACATATACAACAAAAAGTGAACCAATGATTTAACACCATGTCACCATTATCACAACAATAGTCTTCCATTTACTTTCTTACTTTGCTGTAATTTTCGTGTATTTGATCGTTCATTTTTTTCTGTACAAACAAAGATGAAGAGACGTGTGTGAGCACCTGAACACACACACACAGTAGACAAACCGCTGCTCTCTCTCTCTCTGTGTCTCTCTGATTCTCTCTCTCTCAGTTGTGTGGATTATCAGTAGCAGCAGTAGTACATTTCTAGTCTGCCTGTGAGACAGTGAGTGTGACAGTGAGACAGTGAGACAGTGAGTGTGACAGGGTGAGTCAAACATGTCAGTGAGCGTGTGCTGCTGGTATTGTAATGTGATTTACATCTGCCTGATGTCACTGATGCTGCTGCAGCACACATGGTGAGTACACAGACACACACAATCTGTCTGTGTTTTTTTTAAACTAATATTTGTATACCTTAAGTTATATTTTTGTAAGTTAAGTAATATTTCTGTACCTTAATATTTTTGTAATTTAAATACTATTTTGTGTACCTTAAGTAATAATTCTGTTAAAATTATGATGACACTTGTGTTGCAGCAGCATTACAACTTAGTGAGTGTGTTTTGTTGTGTTTTTGTCACGTCTTGTCATGTCTTGTTTTGTTGTGTTGTGTTTCATTGTGTTTTGTCATGTTTTGTTGTGATTTGTCGTGTCTTGTGTTTTGATGTGTCTTGTTGTGTCCTGTTTTGTCGTGTCTTGTTGTGTCCTGTTTTGTCATGTTGTGTCCTGTTTTGTCGTGTCTTGTTTTTGGCGTGTTGTGTCCGGTTTTGTCGTGTCTTGTTGTGTTTTATTGTGTTGTGTTTTGTTGTGTCGTGTTTTGTCGCGTCGTGTTTTGTTGTGTCTTGTGATTTTTTCTTGATTTGTCATGTTGTGCCCTGTTTTGTCGTGTCTTGCTGTGCTTTGTTTTGTTTTGTTTTGTTGTGTTGTGTCTTGATGTGTTTTGTTGTGCTGCAGTTGTGCGACTCTGGAGTATGATGGAGAATACGAGGACGTCATCGTGAACCAGATGTTAGCTCCTAAATCACAGGAAAGCGACGCCACAGAGATTCTTAACAGTCTGCTGAGAGAGTACGATAAAAAACTGAGACCTGACATCGGAGGTAAAAACTAAATGAACAGGAACACACACACACACACACTTCTAAGCTGTCACTCAGTGTCTGTGTCATGTGTGTGTGTGTGTGTGTGTTAAAGATCGTCATCATCTTCTTCATATGATACATTTTCTGCTCCTGTAAATAAGTGTGGAAGGCTTTTATTTTGAAGGGGATGTGGAAGAGTCCAGCGTGACCTGTGGGGACATCTGTGTTCTCACACACAGCAGCGCCTCCATCTGGACACTTTCAGGAAAATATCTGGACAGTTCAGACTATTGTGACGTAAACCTTTTTTTCAACCATAAAGCAAAATGAAGAGTTTGTTTTTTACACATGTCACATGACACAGAAAAACCACAACACGCTGTATCACAGGAAGTCAAAAGAATTCACAAAATTCACATAGTTATATGTGAAAATATTTATAGGATATTGAGTGAAAAACATGCAAGTGGGCAGGGTCAGAGGCGTGGCCAGTATTGGGTGTCTGGCTTCTGAATTGTGAACATGTAACTGTGGTTTAAAGGCGAACTGCAGCTATGAATATTAAACCAAAGGCTGAGGAAGGATTAATGTGAGTGGTGACGTCAGCATGAGGGCGGAGCCTCTGGCCCAGTGTCAGCAGTGATTGGCTCATGGTGTCTCTGATAACACAGGGACAGACGATCGGCCGCGTTCCATTTAGCCAGAGGCAAGTGATCTGTTCTGTTGTTTAAATATTGAGACGAGATGATGTTTCCTCAGTTTGAGACAAAAACACCAAAATCATTTCATAAAATACGTCAGAGTTAAAGTACGTAAAATTAAATTCTCAGACACTGATACAAAGGTATTTAATTTTGATTAGTTTAAAACTTACTTATTAGATGTTTGACCTTTCATTTTGAAATGTTATCATCAGAATCTTGAATTTTGATTAATATTGTACTGTGTTGATATTTTCTTCCCTTCTATTAAACTTATGTAATAATATATGTAACAATAATAATAATAAATTATATTCTTTTAGAACCAGGCATCTCAGCTCTGTTTAAACTCCTCCCACTCACTGTTTTTCATGATCAATCGTGGGAAATGATTGAAAATCAAAGGTGGATAATGGTCTGGATGGAGGAGGCGGAGCTTAGGAGAGGAGGAGGAGGAAGTGGGAGGATGAAAAACAAACGATCGATCACTTTGAAGACAAAGACAACATTAATGTTTATACATAAACAAAAATAAAACTAGAAGACAAACCATTTTGAGCAATTAACTCTCGGTTGTGATGGTTTTACATCAGTTAACTCATTGTTGTGATGGTTTTACATCAGTTAACTCACTAACTCACTGTTGTGATGGGTTTACATCAGTTAACTCACTGTTGTGATGGTTTTAAAACAGTTAACTCACTGTTGTGATAGTTTTACATCAGTTAACTCACTAACTAACTGTTGTGATGGTTTTACATCAGTTAACTCACTGTTGTGATGGTTTTACATCAGTTAACTCACTGTTGTGATGGTTTTACATCAGTAAAAAAGTTTCTAGAAGGTGTGTGAAGTTGTTATTTCCTGCAGCTGATTCAGGTCTTTCAGCAGGTGTGTGCTGGTTCTTTGAACACAGTGCTGTCTCAGCTGCTCGTGTTCCCTTGTGTATCTTCTGTTAGCGCTTGACTCTAACTCTGAAATCAAGACTGGCAGGTGGAAAAATTCTAGCTGCAGATTGAATTGGCTGAGACAGAAAGAATTCAAAGACAGGTAATGTGAGTGTGACATCTGTCACTGCACTGTTAAAAAGCTCCAGCACTAAGTGACACTGTTATCGCTGAGCATGAAATCCTTCAGAGCAGCACAGCTGCTGAAAGCCAGTGGGCTCCACCACCAGAACACAACGGTAATCTGTCTTTAAACCAGAATTCATAATGAAAGATATTACAATTCTGATGGCAGGGAGAAAACATCGGTGATAAAAAATAAAACAGTAAAATTATTTTCATGAAAATGGTTGAGTTTGAATGATTTCTTTGTTAAATGGAGCAAAGAAACCAGAAAATATTCATATTTAAGAAAGAGATGAATGATTCACACACGGACCTGATCACATGACCACACTAAAATCTTATCTGTGCTCTTTTCTCCACAGTGAAACCAACTGTCATTGATGTGGACATATTTGTGAACAGCATTGGACCAGTGTCATCCATTAATATGGTGAGTCTGTTTGTCATATTATTGTATGTATTGTGTATACATGTCAAACCACTGTGCTGCTTTTTGTGCCTGAACTTGACATTTAACAAGATCAACCATCATCCTCATCTTCTCCTCATAGGTGTGTCTGTGAACGTGGAAAAACGTGGAATCATTCAGTCTAAAACTTGATTTAATTATTTTTTTTAAATAACTCAAACTTGACATGAACTTAATGTCTGATGGACTCGAGGCTGATGTGATGAGATTTGAAATATGAAACATGTCTAGGGAGGGACATTTCAAGCAAAAATGATGTAACCTACTGACTTTTTTACAGTCAAGTGAATAAATGAATACTCATGTTTATCCCTAAATAATATGCGGATGTTATATCTCAGGCAATAGAAGTCACTGCCAGTATTTTACACACAAAAGCTGTAAATAATCATGTGCTATAAACTCTTCATGCTCAGTCCTGGAACTGTGTTAAACTGCTTTTAGATATTAAGTTGTATGGTGAAAAGTGCTGTATTCATTCATCACAGATACATACCATAATATCACAGCGTCTAGTTCTTTATGATGGTGTTTGTGAAATATTCATGTGAACATAAGAGCTTGTTTTTTGTTTTAAATTTTCCGTGCATATTCACTGTGTGTGTGTGTGTGTGTGTGTGTGTGTGTGTGTCTCATTTTAAGCTCCATTGTCAGAAGAACTCATATCCAGTGGTATCAGTTGTCACACTTGTATTGTTTCTAATTACAGTGCAGTGTGTAATTCAGGGTGTCACGACTTCTCGTGCAGAACAGACGGTGATTAATTTCCTTCTCCGCAGAAGAAATTAGGCTCATTTTCACATCACACAAGTACAATCAAAGAGAAAAAAAGGGAAGGAATGAACTTATTCCTTTGCATGAGCTCGCTGAGCTTTGTTCTCCTGACACACAGGTGGCGCTGAATGAAACGCTGACATTTGCTGCTTTGAAACAAAAGCTACCATCACATAAAAAGTACTAGAAGTAATGAGATTATCTCTGAAGATGATAGATATGAGTTTTCATTTAATGAAACATGACTCATGGTTTCTCCGTGCGTGTGCATGGGTTTCCTCCGGGTTCTCCAGTTTCCTCCCACAGTCCAAAAACATGCAGAGGTGAATTGCTGACTCTGAACTGACCGTAGGTGTGAATGTGAGAGTGAATGGTTGTTTATCTCTGTGTGTTTGACCTGTGACCTGTCCAGGCTGTGACCCTCATGTGGAGGGTAAATCAGTAGACGATAAATGAATGAATGACTCGTCGTGTTATGTTTTTGTCCAAAGGCGTGTGTGTATTTCACGCACACGCCACACACAGACAATGACTAGGTGCAAATTAATAAAATCTCCGTCAGTTTAAGTTGAGTGAGTGGTTTACAAACTTCAGTTTCCTGTTGGAAAAGTCCGTCTGACAGTGAGATAAAGACGTGATCATGTGACGTAGATATTCGAGACTTAAACTGTTGTAGATTTTATGACCTGATTCTTTGGTTTTTCAGCCATGTTTTCACAGAGTGAAGCTTCTGTGTCCCTACATGGACTCATATTTGGTTGCCAAGCTCTAAATTAACATCCCCCGGTTGTTATTGTTGCTGTTTAGTAGCCAACAGTGTAACAGCATGTTTCATGTCACCTCTTCTTCTATTTCCTCTTCATTGGACACAGTAATGATGAGCCACCAGTGCCTCATTCAGAAGAAACAATAAGCAATAAACAATATGTTAAGATGGAGGAGGGAGGGTCTTTGTAATTATAAAGAAGCTATTTTTATACTTGTGGGTCATGTAGTGTCCAAGGCAACCACATGAAACCCAAAAATCCTGGTCCTGGTGCTGGGGGCTGATACACACAGATATTCACCAGTTCATCTCCCTCTGTTTACATGAGCTGCTGCCAGAGCTAATGCTACATCCATACACCTCCACCTGCTGTGTTCCTACAGTGTTTGACTCATTTCATGAAACAGACATGATCGTCTCTGTGTTACTGCCTCAGGTCAGCTCATCCTTAAAGGAGCAGTTCAACGAGTCGTCTTTCAGTATCAGACACTGTTAGAGCTGACTGTTAGACAGGCTTTTCCAACAGGAAACTGAAGTGTTGTTCTCCAGTGTTTGTCCTCCAGTGACTGTCCTCCAGTCTGTTCTCCAGTGTTTGTTTGTCCTCCAGTGACTGTCCTCCAGTCTGTTCTCTAAGCGACTGTTCTCCAGTGTTTGTTTGTCTTCCAGTGACTGTCCTCCAGTCTTTGTTCTCTAAGCGACTGTTCTCCAGTGTTTGTTTGTCCTCCAGTGAATGTCCTCCAGTCTGTTCTCCTGTGAGTGAGTCCTCCAGTCCTGTGCTTGTGTTCTCCAGTAACTGAAACTGTTCTCCAGTGTTCTCTGAAGTGTGAACACCTGTCCCAGAGCATACAAAAAAGAATAAAGTTTAAAAGTTTATACCCAAAACTAAACAGCAGTTTTAGGTTTTTGTTCCTATTCTCAAAGTGTAAATAGATAATAAATATAGATAAAATAGCCTAATAAATTGAAAGGTGGACCAAAAAAAATTATAGTTTTTATTTGGGTGATACTGACAAACTCAGAGCAGTCAAAAATCTACGCCCCCCCATGTGATCTCTGGTGCCACCTAAGGGGGGCTTTGACCCCAGGTTGGGAACCACTGCTCCAAGCGACTGTTGTGTGTCAGTGTCTCTTCTTTATTGTCTGTTCTTCGATGACTGTTTTCCAGTGTTTATTCTCCAGTGATTGGACTCCAGCGATGTTCTCCAGTGTTTGCACTTCATTGACTGTTCTCCAGCGACTGTTTTTCAGCTTTTGTTTAACAGTGACTGTTCTCCAGTGACTGTTGTCCAGTGACTGTTGTCCAGCGATTGTTCTCCAGTGACTGTTGTCCAGTGTTTGACTGTGATAAAGAACAGTAGCTGTATTATGATCACAGCTCTGTGCTTTGAGGTTTTCCAGGTGAAAGAGTGATTTTCTCATGTGGAGCCTCAGAGCAGAGTCAGATCTCAGATCGATACTCTCTCAGCATCGCAACCTTCGAACGAGATGTTTTATGAGAGAAGATGATGAAGACAGAACTGTAGGTGTTTTTTGGGGGATTTCCACTGATACATATTCTTTTGAATTTGCAGCACTTTCACTCTACTGCTCATTAAGTCTAGTATAATGCAAGTTTTTTTTTTTTTTAAATCTGCAGAGTCTCAGACAATTAAAGGTCACAAGCACCCAGTGCTTCTGTTGATTACAGACTTCATTCTAATTGGTGAGATACTGAAAGTGGGGCAGAGACTGTGTAAAAGGTCACATGTGTTTCCGGCAGAAACAGTAGAGAATTATTCATTTCATTATACTCTTGTATAATGTATTGTTGCTAAAGAGCCTGACCGCTGCTGCTATTACTGCTGCTGCTGTTACTGCTGCTTCTGTTACTGCTGCTTCTGTTGCCGCTATGTCCTTTTAATTCTTCTTAAGAAAAATGAATGATACTAGGTTCAAAATCATATTTAAAAATCACACACATTTTCTTCTTCTTTAGTCTGTTGCTGGATGTATAGAACAGCTCACTACATGGCAGTCAGTCTGTTGGTGGATATGGAGAATAGATCATTATTTGGCAGTCAGTCTGCCAAAGAAGAATAGATCATTAGTCCAGGTCCATACATATTTTACTATACCTATGTTGTTTTTATTATTATTATTTTTTAGGAATACCAGATCGACATTATCTTTGCGCAGACGTGGACCGACAGCCGCCTCAGATACAACAGCACCATGAAGATACTGACTCTGAACAGCAACATGGTCGGACTTATCTGGCTTCCAGACACCATCTTCAGAAACTCCAAGAACGCAGACTCACACTGGATCACAGTTCCGAACCAGCTGCTCCGAATATGGAATGACGGGAAAATACTTTACACCTTAAGGTAAAACACTGATTTACAGTTTTACAATAAAAATGTTCTGTTGCAGTCAATGTGCTGTTGTAAATAGAAACACTGGCTCAATCATAGGAAACAATCATATAAGTTTCCAATTATCGCATATTTTTACTCATTATGATAAGATTAGGTTACGTTGGCTGACGTGACCAACCCAACAATCATTCCTGGATTTTTGTCCATACTTATATCCCTGCTCCAGTGTTGCGTCAGGTCTATCAACCACGCTACTGGATATTTTTGGGGCAATTTGGATCTTTGGCATCTGTTGCTGAAGTGATAAGATTCCTGGAAAATCACATATTTCCACTGGGATGTTGGTAAAATCGCAGTGCTGATTAGTGTTTACCATGTGTCAATCACATTGTGTCCATCGTGCAACAGACAAAGTGACACGTCTGTGTAAAGTCATTTATCAACTATCAAAGAGTTGACAATTCATTAATAACTGAGCAATCACTGCAGCACTAGGTGTGTTTTTTTTTTTTTAATAATTCATACCAGTTTGTGATTTTTCAGTTTCTTAAATGTGAATATTTTCTGGTTTCTTTAAAACCATAAAACAAAAATCATTCATTTTGGTTTGTGGACAAAAACAAAACATTTAAGGGTTCGGGTTTGGGCCAGCCAGGGTAGCTCAGTGGTAGAGTGAGTCGTCTTTCAACTCGTAGGTTGTGCTAGTCCACATGCCGACATGTCCATGAGTAAGACACTTAACCCCACGTTGCTCCTGACGACTGTGCCGGCAGCGTGTGAGTGGATATGAAAGATGAGTGATAGAAAATGCACTGTATGTAAGTGTGAGTGAATGGGTGTGAATGGGTGAATGGCATAACACCTATTCACAATGGTACAGCAGCTTTGAGTGGTCATCAAGACTAGGAAAAGCGCTATATAAATACAAACCAAACCATTAAAGAACATCAGAATTTCCAGCTTTGACAAACACTGATCAATATTGTTGCATATTTTATGAACCAGATTCATCTAGAAAATATTCAACAGATTGAAAATGTAGTAATCAAATTGTTGCTGCTGCCTGGAACAATTCTCACAACTTTACCATTTGAACATCACAAAACAAATGTACAATTTATAAGAACTATAACTACAGAGGATAAACTGTAAAAGAGTTGCCATTTTTTCTTCACAGACTGACGATAAACGCAGAATGCCAGCTGCAGCTGCACAACTTCCCAATGGACGAGCACTCGTGTCCGCTAGTCTTCTCCAGCTGTGAGTAAAGCCTCATTTTAGTGTCAGTTCAGTTTAGAGTCATGACTGTCTGTGTTTTGTTTTGGAGTGTATTTGTCTTCAAACCACTCATCTCATCATGAATCATTTTTTTTGATTTGAAAAATGATAAATTAAAAACAAAGATGTTTTTACACAATCAGACCTTTTAATTTCCACGTTTTTACTGAGAAACATCCAATTTCACCACAGCAGTAAATAAATCCAGATAATCTTTTACTGTGAGTCTCTGAAAACAAACACGTCGATCACACAGTGATACGTCACTGATGTTACAAAAACACCTAACACACCACTAATGTTTCAAAAGCATGTAACATGTCACTAACGTTACAAAAACATGTAACACATAGCGTTACAAAAACATGTAACACATAGTGTTACAAAAACATGTAACACGTCACTAACGTCACAAAAACATGTAACACGTCACTAACGTTCCAAAAACACGTAACATGTCACTTACGTTCAAAAAACATGTAACATGTCACTAGTGTTCCAAAAACATGTAACATGTCACTAACATTACAAAAACATGTAACACGTCACTCCAAAAACACTAACAAAACCGTAACATGTCACTAATGTTCCAAAACGTAACATGTCACTAACGTTCCAAAACATGTAACATCATCACTAACATTACATGTAACATGTCATGTAACTAGCAACAAAGTATAACACATAACACTAAACATGTAACACTAACATTACAAAACATGTAACACGTCACTAACGTTACAAAACATGTCACTACGTTACAAAAATGTAATCACTAACATTACAAAACATGTAACATGTCACTAACATTACAAAACATGTAACAACATACAACCGTAACATCTCACTAGCGTTACAAAACATGTAACACATAATGTTACAAAACATGTAACACTAAAACATGTAACGCCCACTAACGTTACAAAAACCGTAACATGTCACTAACGCAAAAACACATCTCACTAGCGTTACAAAACCGTAACATGTCACTAGCGTTACAAAAATGTAACATCACTAATGTCAAACATAACTAATGTTACAAAAACATGTAACATCACTACGTTACAAAAACGTTACATGTCACTAACATTACAAAAACATGTAACATGCGTTATAACATGTCACTAACGTTACAAGTAACATATAAAAACACATAATCAAAAACATGTAACCGTCACTAATGTTACAAAAACGAAACACTAAAAAACATGTAACATGTCACTAACATTACAAAAACATATGTAACATGTCACTAACATTACAAAACATGTAACATCTCACTTGTCACTAACGTTACAAAAACATGTAACACATAATGTTACAAAACATGTAACATGTCACTAACGTTCCAAAAACACGTAACACGTCACTAACATTACAAAAACATGTAACATGTCACTAACATTACAAAAACATGTAACATCTCACTAACGTTACAAAAACATGTAACATCTCACTAACGTTACACAACCATGTAACAAGTCACTAACGTTACAAAAACACGTAACACATCACTTAAGTTACAAAAACACTCTCAAAGTTACAAAAAAGTTACAAGAGTTGGGATTGAGTCACACACAGGGGGCGGAGCTTGGGATGTATCAATTGTAGCCTGCTAGTGTCAGCTTTTCCACACTTCCTGAGCGGAGTTTTAAAGCTGTAAACTGTTTACACTGTTACTGTTTTTAAACTGGATCTTCTCTCAACAATAAAGCGTTATTTTCTTTAATGACATCATTAATATCAAATGTTAATGAATTCATTCCTCAGTCCGCTTTGAAAACAATCAGTAATTTAGGAAACATCTCCACACGCCGTTAATGTTTGCCCTAATTGAAAGCCTATTACATCAGTGTGATCAGGCAACACGATAATCCACTTCAAATGATGAGGTGTCTGTTTAAAGCAGGACAGATTCAGGCCGGAGCCACACTAAAGCACAAAGACAATCATTAAGCCGTCATTAAGCTCAAATGATGGATGGTGGAGGCAGCGTGAGGCCTGCTGCTCATTCTGTGAAGGTCATGACTAACATCAGCTTTATTGAACCAAAGTCTTCATTTAAACTGTTTTTCTTCAAGTGGCGCTCTTTTCATTAAGCAGCAGCCTCCAGCACCACACTAATGTAACTGTGAGACGCCTCAGGTCTGTCTGTTCACCAGCCTCTCCATCACCACGTGGAGCCACAGGTCTAACACACACACACACACACGCTGTGTGTCATTGCAGATGGATACCCACGAGATGAGATGATTTACAAGTGGAGGAAGAACTCTGTGGAGGCAGCCGACCAAAAGTCATGGCGTCTCTACCAGTTTGATTTTATGGGTCTGAGAAACACGACGGACGTAATCAAGACGACGTCAGGTGACAAAAATTTACTATGATTACTGTTTCGCTTCACAGACGACACACAACGCTTCAATAACAGTCGGGAACAATGTGACTCTACGAGACAGCTTTTTAAAAAGGGATAGTTCGGGTTTTCTGAAGTGTGTGTTTGTATAAGAGCTGTCTAAGAAGCTGTTCACAGAACATATTCACGTCTTTATAGTTTGGAAAGCAAATCCTTTGTTCAGATTGACCTCTGTCCCTGTTCCAACACACTGTTAGTAAGACTGTGTGTGTGTTCTGGTCTTTGTCTCAGGAGACTACGTGGTGATGACAGTTTACTTTGACCTGAGCAGGAGAATGGGTTACTTCACCATCCAGACTTATATCCCCTGCATCCTCACCGTCGTCCTATCATGGGTTTCCTTCTGGATCAAAAAAGACGCCACACCTGCCAGAACTGCTTTAGGTTTGGTTTTTATGTCCAGCTTTTTACATTTCCATTTGAATCATGTTTTTCTTTTAATCTGTTTTTGCTCTCTTATCTATACAGAGTGGATATTTGTTTGCTCGTGAAATGTGTCACTCCATCTGTTTCTTCCTGTGTGCATGATGTGCTTTTCCCTCTTTTGTTGTTGTGGTTGTCGTCATTTTCGTTGTCGTTGTTGTTGCAGTCCAGTGCATGGAACATTCTAGTGAAGGTACTTTTTTTTTTTTTTGTCTCTTTTCATCATTTCTAAACCCTTCAGTTGAAAAAACAGCTCACAGCAAAGACATGAGAAAAAACTGATTTTAGTTACAAAACAAAAGAATCACTGATTTTTCTCTATGGACTTTGCAACTAAAATCTGTTTTCCTCATGTTGCCACTGGCAGCCATGTTTTCACCTGTTTTATTCTACTTCTCAGCAGTAGGGGGAGCTCACAAACACTCTTGTGACTGAATGTTGTCAGGTTGCTTGCAATATTTTTTGTTCCGTCTTGTGTCTTTTTAACCACTGCAGCAAACCAAAGTTCCTCCTTGGGGGAAAATAAAGGTTTGAACTGAAATCAACAGTCAGTCCCTCAATCACTCAGACACTTAAAAAACCTGAAATACCTCATAAATGACCTCTTCTGTAGCTCTACAACAGACATAGAGCAGATCCCTCTTTGTTCAACTCAAGACTTTTCTTTGATAAAAAGTGCTGATGCTCTTCCTGTGATCGGACAGCAAGCAGTAACAGTAACAGCAGCAGTAACAGTAACAGTAACAGCAGCAGTAACATTAGCAGCAGCTGCAGCAGTAACAGTAACAGTCACATCAGCAAACAGTAACATTAACAGCAGCAGTAGCAGCAACAGTCACAGCAGCAAACAGTAACAGCAGCAGCAGTAACAGTAGCAGTAGCAGTAACAGTAACAGCAGCAGCAGTAACAGTCACAGCATCAGCAGTAACAGTCACAGCATCAGTAGTAACAGCAGCAGTAACAGCAGCAGTAACAGCGGCAGTAACAGTAACAGCAGCAAGCAGTAACAGCGGCAGTAACAGTAACAATAGTAACAGCAGCATTAACAGTAACAGTAACAGCAGCAGCAGCAGTAAACAGATGGAGCCCAGCTTGCTTGTTATCATGGTAACCTCGGAAAAACAGTTGCAGATGTTTTGTTTTAGTTTTTTTTCCTATGGAAGATGGAGAGAGAAATACAAATGGAATAATATAGGAAAGGAAAGACCTGTATAATACAACTGAAACTGAGGGCTAATATACAGTCTAAACTCAGGTTGATCTGCGTGACATCACAGCTGTCAAAATCAAAGTGTTAGCTTCAGAATTAGCAGCTGATTTTCACCATTAAAGTAAAGATTTGACTGAATACGATAATAAATGAGTAGAAATACATCCACTGGAAGGCAGCAGAGAGCTGAGTTACAACCTCTTTGCTCCTCCCCTTGTGTCGTATTCATGTCAGAACGTGTATGAAACTATTTGCCACAATGTCATGATCACAATGTCGTAAACAGAGTATCATGTGCCGTGTTTAATGTCACAATGGAGCTGACGGTTTCGGACCATTGACCTTTCCTGCTGACCTTCAGGTATCACCACAGTGTTGACAATGACGACTCTCAGCACAGTGGCCAGGACATCATTACCCAGAGTCTCCTACATCACTGCCATGGACCTGTTTGTCACCGTATGCTTCCTGTTTGTCTTTGCCGCTCTGATGGAGTACGCTACGTTAAATTACTACTCAAACAGCACCAGAAGACCTGGCTGCAGGAAACCCAGGAGACCAGTGAGTCTTTGTGTACTGATTTATTAAATGTTAAAGATGTCCTCAAGCAAACATCTGGAACTTCAGAAAGTCTAACGGTGAATTTACACCAAATGTCAGGGGATTTTTTTAGCCAGAGCTAATGCTAGAGCTAACAACCAACCAACAACTAAGGATAAGCGTGAGTATTCAATTACTTATATTTATTAAAAGTCGTTCAGTTACTGTGACTTTTTGTAATATAATAATAAAAAGATTCAAATGTTTTATCAATGATTGCCTTTATAAAAAAGTAATCCTTCGACTCCAATGACAACCTAATTTGTGGTACATCTATATTTACATCACCTCTTACCACAAGGTGACAGCAGCTGCAGCTGGCATTTAGTCAGTGGACTTCATGTGTGTTTGTAAAAGGGTTGAAATTTACCAGGGTCTATGAATGCATCTCAATAGCAGCTCCTGTTAGCTTAACTCGCTCTTATGCACTGGAGTTTAGCATATTTGATGAACAGAATGTTTGATAGAAATGCCCGTTACAGCGCCACCAACAGTTGGACTCAAGTGCCAAACACATATTTTCAGTAATTACTAACTAGTCCAACATCTCCGCCCACTTTTTACCCCCCAATTATTTTCTCCAATAATGGCGTACTCGTTTGGTTCATAGATTTTCAGAAAATGATGAAAAATGTTCAAACCAGAAAGATTTTCACATTTAAGAAGATGAAAAATAGAAAACTGTTTTAAAACAGCGATTCATGGATTGTCCTTTCGGAGGAACAAAAAACCTGTTTGTCAGTGTTGACATTGACTTTGTGTCTCCTCTCAGAACTACTCCGTCCTGGACGCTCGACCTCCGCACACCGTCATCACTCTGAACAACTCCATGTACTGGCAGGAGTTTGAAGACCCGCATGTGTGCGAGTGTCTGGACGGAAAGGACTGTCAGAGCTTCTTCTGCTGCTTCGAGGAGTGTAAAGACGGAGCGTGGAGAAAGGGACGCGTCCACATAGATCTACTGGAACTGGACACATACTCGCGGGTCTTTTTTCCTACGTCCTTCTTGCTCTTCAACGTGGTCTACTGGGTGGGTTATCTCTACCTTTAGCACCCGTGTGGTTCTGGTTCCAAAGGCAGAACAGCACAATCTTTCAGGGGAACTTAACGTCGAACAACGAAGGTAACACCAAACAAACTCTGGATCAGTTACCTGGAGACAAACACACCTGTGCCATGATGAACACAAACTTCTCAGACAGGAAACTTAACAACGCAGATTATCTTTTTCTTGCACATTATTTGTGCAAGAAAAAACTTTATCCTATACAGGAAAAAGTATTTTCTTGCACAAATAATCTGCATTCTGCATAAGGAACAGGGTTTTTCTCCCAGATTACATTTGCAGGGCTCACACATTTTGAAGTCAGTTTAGAGTGAGATTTCGTGGGGAAAGGCAGGGGTAGGTGAGGGGTTATGATTGTGTTGTAGGCGTTGGGGGCAGATTTTCAGGCCTTCAGGTCAGGGGTAGATGGCTGACATCTTTGAAACAAATGTAACGATTAATGTTTGCATGGCCAGAATATAAATTCTTAAATATGTAATATTACAACTAAAAGTAGCCTCCTGACTAAAATGGACTATGCAACGATGAAACTGTATTTACTGCAAACTGTTATTTCAAAAGAAAAGAAACAAAAACAGATGATGTGTAAGGTCAAGAAATGATAACAGAATAAGCCACACCCCCTTCATATATATTTTTGAAGATATTTCATTTCAAATGTTAGGAGGTTATAATATCCATTTTTTTATGTATTGTATATGCATTGTTGTGTGTAGCAGTGTACCTCACAAAACAGTGTGCTCCAGTAGCACATACCGAGAGGTGTGCTTTCTCCTTTAGGTCACAAGGTGGAGTATCCGCTAAAGTGAGCACTGCTCAGGAGTAAACAAGGTAAACACGTGTATGAGAACAGTTTCCTCCCGGTTCCATAGCGAAATTTATAATATCATTTTTTTTCAGCGTGGGAAATACAATGTGTGACGAGAGTGCATGACAAAAGACTGAAAAGTGTGACTGTGCGAGACTTGAGAGCCCTGCATTTGTTTTACCAATAGTGACGACATTCACAAGTATCTGAAGAGAAGTTCTTAACTGGAGTAGTGGAGGAGGAGGAGCTAGTGCATGTGTAAGAACGTGAGAAGCCTTGTGGTGTTTTTATAAAGATGTAGACACTCCACGATCTTTCCGTTGTCGTAACCAGATGCTCTTTGTGCCTCAAACCTAACCACAGGTCACTCACTGTGCCTCAACCTAAACTAGACATGTTCAGATACCCGTGTCAGAAATGTCTCCCATGTTCCCAAAAATTCCAGATCCGTAAGTTTGCAACTCTATGCACTGATCTGACACCATGTCTCTGTAGTGCTTACATTTAAAGCAAATACATTTTGTCTTTAGGGCATTTAAGAACTGATTTAGCTAACATGCTAACCCATTCATCGTCAACCCCTTATCCGAGCCCAAGACTTTCCTGTCCCTGGCCACATTGTCCAACTCTGAACGCTGACTGTAATCCTCAGAATCTCCCAGGCCAGCGAGGAGATATTATCTCTCCACCTAGTCCTTGGTCTCCCAAAACCACTTCAACTGGCTCCTTTCCACACAAGGAGCAGCAGCTCTACTCCGAGTTCCTTCCAGATAGCTGAGCTTCTGGGGTCTCCCTTAGAGGAAGGGTCTTTCTCTAAGGGAGAAAGAAAACCCATTTTGGCCGCTTGTACTCACGATCTTGTTCTTCCGGTTGGTCCGGCTCATGACCATATGTGAGGTTGTTCCTACCCATTCTGACCCTTTTTGTCACAACAGCGCAGCAGAGCTCAATACTACTCCCACTGCTACGATTCTCTGGCCAATCTCATGCTCCAGGATACTTAAAATTGGAGTAAAGACTCATTCCCACCTGGCATCATCACCAATCATCTCTTCAGACGAGGCAAGGTTAGCGTCACACACAGATGTTAGAATATGTCATTGGACACTGGTATCAGTTCAGTACATGATGATATTGACGATACGTGACGTTCTGATATCAGAATGAGGAAAAACATTTCAAACGTGTACCTCCTCGCACAATAATTCCAGCCCTGGTTTCTACGATAGTCTCTGAAACTTGTTTGCATGCTACAGCTAACTTTCATCATGATAAAAGTATAGTTTTAAAATGTACCAATGTACCACGAATCATCATTTCCCAGAGTTTAGCCTTTAGCTTTAGCAGCTGTTGAACTGCCTTAGTGTAGCCCGTCCAGAGTTAAGCTGTTGTTGTACATATTTACCTCCAATAATGATGATGATGATGATGATAATAATAATAATAATAATAATAATAATGATAACAATAACCTCAGCCCGGTGATGACCTTGCTACAGTGAAGACTATGTCGTAGTTTTATATAATTATGTTTTGCTGAAATTAACTTAAAGCTGGGGTAGGCTACATACAGTATATTTGTGGATATCTATCAATAATTCCATAATAATAATAATAATAATAATTCATAATTTATATAAAGTGATCTGAGAGACAACTAGACTTTGATTATGATTTTATCAAACACAAAATCAAAAGATTTCTATCATTGGGATAATAGTGAATGAAGACAATTGTTAATATTACACAAGGGAGACCATCACAAAGCCCTGGTGATTTATTTTACAGTGCCTCAAGGGGGAGCTGGGCCTTTCCAATCATTATCATTGATGACCATACTGTAAGATAAAGTGATTTCAGTGTGTTTTACAGACATTGAAAGGGTTTTAAAACATAATTATTGCAATAAAATCATGAATCACAATTTGTAGTTCAATTGTGACACGACATGTTCATCATATCTTCTCATCTATTAGCAAGAGCCGCGGCTTGTAGAGTCCAGATGTTGTGACACGATGCAATAATATGTCCTGAGTGGTGCTACATGTCATTAATGCGATCACTATCCACGAGACACGTTGGGATGATTCATTTATAACTTGATGCTTTTCGTGACTGTTACGACCACTGTTCATGTCTCAGTATCATCAGGCAATAGTGCTGAAAACAATACACAACGTTATTTTTAACTCAGTAACATCAAGAAGTCAAAGGTCAAGAGTCGTTGCAAACATGGTGTAAAGTTAAAATCTAAAAGTTTTTTTTTTATTGCAATTGGAACAGCAGTTCCTTGTTCTATTGTTTGAGTGGCGGATGGCGCCAAGTGCTTAAGCCTCATTACCACCACCTACAGAGTTGATAAATGAACATATAAAATACTTTTAATAAATGCATATATAGTTATTATTTTCACATTTTAAATGTTAACTTACTTTACTATATTAATTTATTTTTAATAAAATATACAGTTCCAGAGTATTATATATATATATATACACACATATACATACACGTGTATATATATATATATATATACACACACATATATAGATTTAAATACATATACAATGTAACAACAGAGCAACTTTAATATAAATCTAAAATTCAAAGTTAAAATAAAAAAAACATTAATACTGTACGAACTTTCAAACTGTCAGGTCAAAACGTTTACATTAAAAACAAAATAACGCGTCAACAACAAATTTATGGATCACACCAAACATCTAATGACATCTAATGTGTCGCTGCCAAACTATAAATATATAATACTTTCCGAGACAAGTATGGATATTGAGAAATGGCCGTTGTCTGTGAGCTACTGATGCATTTTCAGCTCACTACAAGCTGCTCACTCTCCCACACCAAAGTCCATAGAGAAAATCACAGGAGCTGCTGCCTCGTATGGTCACTTTGTGTCACTGAGGTCAATCTCAACAGAGGATTTTAAACCCCGAATTTACAAAATAAGACATTCAACAACTGTGGTTCTCTATGGACAGAGTGAGTGGTTTATAAACTTCAGATAAAGACGTGAACATGTGACTTTCATTAGCTGTTAAGTGGCTGAACGTGTGTTTGTGTGACGGCCATGTTTTCCACTCAGAGTGAGTCTCTGTGTCTCACAGTGGAGTCAGTGACTTGTACAAAATCCACTTTTCAAATGAATTTGTGTATATTTTGGTAACTTAAACAAACAAGTGATTCTGAGCCACATTCATTAACGGTCGTTGTCATGAAAAAGCCAAAGATTCTCTGAAAGTTACATCGTGTATATAAAGTGTCACAGCAGAGTTACAGGAATAACAGATGGACCAGTTGTTGAAGAAATTGCTTTTATGATGTTAGACATAAACAGATCAGGATGTGGTGGTGAATGATTCTGAAGCTACAAAAGCTGTATTCCCTCAGTGTCCCTTCTGGGCTTCCGTACTCCTGAAATTCTGACTGTTGTGGAAACAAGTGAACACAGGTCTGTGGGAACCTTTTATGGCGTGTTCCCACCGAGAGGAACAGTTCGGTACGGTATGTGTATGATTTTGTGTTTCCATTAGGAATATTACAAAAAATGATCTGGACCCTTCCCTTTTAGTAATGGTACGGTCCGGTACAGGTGGAGATAGACCCACAACAGTCAGCTGATTGGGCGACAGAAAAGCGCCACTCCTTTGCGACTGATGTTTCTTTAACGTATCTTGCAGCCATTGGGCACCGCCCACACCCCGCCCACCAAGTACAGGTACCATTCTCAGTTGAAAAACTTTACCAAACCGTACTGAGCTGTACCATGATGGAAACACGGTGCTGGGACTGCAGCTCCAGTTTAGCTGAACTTTGATGTTGTTTGATGATCTTGTTTTCTTACGTCGAGTTTCAGTGTGACCAACATTACAAACATATATCATGACTCGGTGGTTCAGTCACGTGCAGGTGTTGAGTTTGTTGTGTTCTATAAGTGCAGTTATTTTGATAAAGTTGCTCCAGTATCAACAGTTAAGTTGTTTGTTTTTGTATCTGAAATGTCTAAAGACCAGAAAATATGAAATAAAGTGTTTTTCATACATGTACGTTAATGCTACGAAGTTTGTCTAAAAATTCTGACTCTCATTTTTTTTTTATCTCAGCAAAGACGATCTACAAAAATGTTCATTACCGATTACTCATGTATTTTATGTCTTATTAAAAATGTACTTATTCACTTCACATTGTGAGTTGGTACAGTCCAGCAGGATTGGCTCTCAGACAGGCTCCACCCCCATCCCAATATGATTACATTTGTTTTCAAGACCCATGATAAAATACTAAACAAGAGGCATATAAATAGGAATCAAATCTTCACATATCCTTTCAAATTTAGAAAGCTGTTTAAGTTCAAGGAGAACATCAGCACATGGACCAGCAGAGGTCACTGTGAGAAGTCACAGCTCAACTTATTATTATGTTATTTTAACTTATTTGGTTTTTGGAAAAAACAAAGGCAAAAAATATCACTCAATGTTTCACACATCCAAGCAGAAGACGCTAAATGTCTGAAGCAGCGCTGAACAATTCATCCAAATCTAGTGTCAAATCACCATTTATGATGAAATACTGTCTTGGCCTAAACACACATCATATTCTACAGATGTGTCACACACATCTGCTCAGATTTTACACAGTAATCATTTTAAATATGTTATTCAAATGAAAATGAGAACAATTATCTAAAACGTACCATTCCCTCGAATCACATCACAATCCGTCGACAAACAGAGAAGACAGTGTCCTCTAAGTCTGTCAACCTCATCATTTAAACACAACCTGGAGGAAACAGCTCGACTCAAACCCAATTACAACCTGGAAGAGATAAATAAAATCACCTCCACTCTCTGCAGCTGCAGGTCATTTCATTCACACGCTTTGTTTTTATTCTTTTAACGCAAATCAAAACAAATCGACAGGAGTCTGTCTTCAAATCCAATTGTACGCGTGTGAAATCTAATAAAGTCTCAAGGAGACCGACAAGTGACATCACCACATCCATGAATAAATGATGGAAAAACCACAAGCACACACACACGACCTGATTTTGTCACTTCAGTGTTTGAAATCCTTTGTTCAGATTGACCTCGGTGACACAAAGTGACCACACGAGGCAGCAGAGGACCAGCAGCTCCTGTGTCCCCACCAGCTAAAATCGCTGATTTTCTCTCTGGACTTTGGTGTGGGAGAGTAAGTAGTTTACACAAATCTGTCCCTTCAGTGAGATAAAGATGTGAACGTGTTCTTAAAAGATATCATAGACTTAAACTGACATTTTAAGTTTTATTACACCAGTCAAAAATCTGTGTCATTACCTCAAAAACCAAACTAGCCCTTTAAACCTGAGCGTGGACAGTTGACAGAGTGAAGCAGCTGCTGTCACTGATCAACACAGATTCAACTCTTCTCCTCAACACTGAACTTACTCTGATAATTATTATAATACTGGAACATTTGCATATCTATGATAACAATGTATGACAGGCTCTCTGTGGCTGTTTGTTTACAGATGTGTGTGAGATGGATAACACACACACACACACACACAAAGACTTAATTGGATTTCTTATCTGAGCTTTGAGTTCATGAAGAAATAAAGTGAAGTCACGATGAAAACAACTGGAACTTTGACCGATAAATGAAGCCGAGGATGTTTTTCTGCTACAGCTGTGACCCACACTAACACACACACACGATACTAGGGCTGCAGCGATTACATTCATCTACTTTTGTCATTCAAACGCCATTATCTTTAGTTTCCAGGTTTGACAAACAGTGATCAATATTTTTTATGAATATTGATCACTTACATTTTATGAACTAAATGATTATTATTAGATACTGATGGGGTTGGATTATTATCATTTCAGCAGTTGATGACAGAAACATCGTGAGAGCTGTAAAAAAAGAGCCTAAAAAAAAACAACCTCGAGAGAGAGCAGGAGTGAAAGTATCACAGAAGACTTCAAGATTCCTTGATTGTCATTCGAGGTCGGAACGAAATTTCAGTCTCTCCAGAATCCAGAATTTGTTAATTTCCCCGAGGGAACCTCCCAAAGGGATCAATAAAGTCGTCTGTCTGTCTGTCTGAACCCAAAACAATAAGAAGAAAAAAAAGAACCAACAGTTTAAACTTAAAAATATAAAATTAAAACCTCTGGAGGTAAGGTGCTGTGTGATTATAAAAGAGTTGAAACGAACAGAATAATATCATTTAAATTTAAATCACTGAACAAACGTACAGAGGCTGCAGCAGAAGATGTAACCACTCATTAGCAAGAAGAACAGGAAGGAACCAAAAAGTACAGAGATGAGCCTCAAACATTCTGGGTTTCATGGATTGATGAGACAAACATGACCTTTTATCAAAGTGATGGAAAGGCTAAAGTTTGGAGAAAGATAGGATCTGCTCATGATCCCAAACATACAAGCTCATGTGTGAAACACGGTGGAGGTCATGTTATGGCATTAATCTTCATTGATGACGTAACACACGATGGTAGCAGCAACATGAAGTCTACACAAACATTTAAAGATGATTGGGAGATCTTTCGTCACACAGCAAGATAACAAGCTCAAACACCCAAAAGGAGTTGATCAGGTTTGAGACTGGCCAAGTCAATGTCCACACTTAAACCCTATAGAGCTGCATTGGACCTGCTAAAGATGAGACTGAAGGGAGTAAAGCCCCAAAACTAACAACAACGGAAAGCCTGGAAGAGCATCACAGCAGAACAGTGATGAACAGTAAGCACTACAGCTGGGCCTTCACCTCAGCCACCATTGCTGAGAAAATAAATCAGCGCCGAAAAAAAGCATTAAACAACTGTAATTCTTTAATTATTGAAGGATGTAAACAAATAGACCATAACATCAATAACATTGCCTGCAACGAGATACAATCTCAACATTAACTTCTACTAGAGAAGATCTGGCCCAAGGTGCAGACTATGCAAAGATGCTCATGAGACAGCCCAGCACATAGCAGCAGGCGTAAGATGCGGGTCAGCATACATGGAGAGACACAACCAAGTGGCTGGAATAGTATACATGTAACCCACTACTGGAAAGTACACGCTTCTCTAGGTTCGTAAGGAGCAAGGATTAGAGTGCAATGACCACAGCAACACCACAGGTTTCAATTAACTGCACTTTGCATTTTAGTTTGCAACAGAACATTATGCAACATACAAAGAAATAAATACAAAATGGGCCCAGAAATTAAAATGTCTTATTTACTTGTCTCTCAGTTCAAGCAATATTAAAGTCAGTCAAGTTATTTCGGATCAGAGGAGTTCTGATCTGTCCGAGTTCAAAGGTCAAGAATCCACGCGTCTAAAGGATCTTTGTAGTGCACTCTTTCTAACGTGTGTTCGAGTTGGTGCCGCCACAGGTGACTGGCACAATCCTACCACAAGCAGACTTTTGTCTGCTATTTCCGAGGAAGTGTAGATCCTGTTTCCTGCATTCAACTGGGTAGCTCGCCATCTACTGGAATCAGCTGGAAGTCGTTGGAATGGTCCACAGGGATCTTTTTACTCCAACTACAAAACCTGACCTGTATTTAAAAACAGGCTTTTAGTCTTTGTTCTCTTGTTTCTCTTCTGTTGTACAACATTTTACCAGATTATAACATCAATTAAGGTACTGCTAAATGCAGTTACTATGAAAATGACTCTCTAGTAATTCAACTTCAAAATTCTCAAATTAAATTACTGTAGACTTATTTGACATAATATATTCCTAGCACATTCTAATGCAATACAAATAAACCAAAAATCAGTATTAAACTGTTTCAGCTTAACCAATATCAAGGAAGACAACATAAACATTTCACATATTACACACTAAACCAGTAAACCTCACATTTAGTGAAAACAACATTAAGAGTGTATTCTGTGTTTCACTTACCATGGAAACAACAAATAAATTTAGCAGCAACTTAAACTTTTATAAAATAAAAATGGTATCAAATTACTGCTTAACAAATTATTTTGTAATAATAATGGTGTTAACCCCTAATAATTCCACACATCAATAAATTCACATTTTCCAAAGTAAAATACACCAGCTTACACTGAGGCTTGCTCTCTAAACATATAAAACACATACCTTTAATTACACATCACTGACATAAAAATAGGTGCATGGCTGAGGCCAAAAATAAACCTTGTGCTTCTTGCAGTCTAAAATGGCAACCTGCAAACACAGGCATTCACTTTTAAATAAAATGACAGTCAGCTAATAAATGTGCTGTTTAATGTGCTAATGGACATACAAGGTGCTTAAACGATTTGAATAAACACTTAATATGTAACAAAGAAATGAATACCAAATACAACAGTCTCCCCGCAGCATCAGTGATTAATAGCCAAAAATATCTCACCCGAGTCTCATATGGTCCACTACCGAGCGACGTCAGGGCCCGGGTCTCGAGTCGCACTCTCAACAAAGTGGAGAAGCTTCGTAGTCGTTAATTATGTTTGCCGTTAACGCCAGAACTCTTAACCTTCCTGGGTCGGACCAAACACAGAATGAGACTATGAACACAGCTGGTTTAGCTAAATTAATTTTTATCCATATTGTCTGAAGAAAACTATATCTCAACGTTTCACTCGCGTACGTGGTCTCCTGCCGCAACGGCAGAGACAAAAGAGGACGTAAGATTTCCCGCGACTCGGCATTTAATTGGCTGTAGAATGACGTTTTGCTACCTGTTTGGTTAGCTGCTGCAATACGGAAGATGCTGCCTTCAAGTGCACCTGGGAATTTCTTCTAAAAAATGAAACTAATGAAATAATTATTAATAATTAATTAACTTTCTTCATCAATGGACATGTTAGTTAACATAGTTTTTCACTCGGGTTACATACAGGAACATCTGTACCCAGTATGGAATAGAAGTACCCAAATCCCAATGGGCCGCACCACAGAAGGTGGCTGACATGACGGGGCCAAGGTGCTGGGACTTCAGCTTCCAGACTGACAAACAGGTCCTGGCTAACCAACCGGACATAGTGGTGGTAGACAAAGAGCAGAAGAAGGCGGGGGTGATAGATGTGGCCATACCAGCAGAGGCCAACATCAGAAAGAAGGAACATGAAAAGGTTGAAAAGTACCAAGGGTTGAAAGAACAGCTGGAGCAGCTGTGGAAGGTCAAGGCGAGAGTGGTGCCCATGGCAGTGACCCCCAGACTGGGGGAGTGGCTCCAACAGATACCAGGAACAACATCAGAAGCATTGATGCACTTATTGAAATCAAAAGATTTTCTTATATATTGTACAATATATAAATGTATTTTTTTTTTATTATTTAAAGTTAATTCATATTTACCTTCATAATTGTATTTAATTTCATTTTTAATTATCCATTTTATTCAAAAACAAACATCTGAAGAAGAAACAACACAAACTTTATTCATGTTCATCTTCGTCTGAAAGATTCAACCGTCAAACATGAAACATTCGTCACACATTACGTGATTATCATCCTTCATCCACGTCAATTTAATCAACAAGGTTACATCAGATCATCATGTACACAGTACAATCAAATATACACATCTATTTCATCTGTAGTTAAAGGGATAGTTCAGTGGTTTTTCATGATGCTCAGGCACAGTCAGAGCAGACAGTCATGTCTCACAGCTCAGTCGGTCCAGATTATGTGTCACTAACCATCAAACCACAATGGTGGGGTTATCTCTTAAAGAATCTTCTATTTTCTAATTAAACTGATTCACACTCATTCAGAAGTTTGTGAATGCGACAAAGAAACAGATAAAAACGGTTATAAAATCCCTTTCAATGGGTTCAGTGGTTTCTTCACGTTTAGTGAACACATGGTGATCAGTTTTGTGTCATAGATTTATGTCGACAGAAACGATTTGATTGTGACCAACACTGACACACTTTATAAATAGTTTATATAATTATATAATTCTTATAGTCAGTACAGGTGATAAAGAGGCGGTAGCACCAGGTGCAGTTACACAGTCAGGTCTGCACCTCCCATACTTTACATATATGGTTACAAAGCTTTAAATAGTGCCTTTACAGTCATGTGATCACACACATGCACACGCACACACACACGCGCACACACACACGCACACACACACACACACACACACACACACAGAGAGTCTCTTTGGAGTGATCACATGTTCCAGCCCAGGCCGATGTGTGTGGCGAGCAGGTAACACATGCCAATCATACACGTCATTATCATCATGGGGAATCCCAACCTGAGAGGACAAACACAAGAAGACACAACATGTCAACAAAAAACTATACAATCACAATAAAATCACATGTCGGAGGTCAGGAGAGAGGGGGCGCTGTAGGCACGTCACAGACGTAATTAAAGCTGTAAGCAGCTGGCGTGCTGCCAGAAGGTGGCGCTATGCCCTCACTCAGTTTTTATGTGCCGGGTCTCTTGTCTCACATGTGAAGTTTCAAGCAGATTGGTCAATGTATGGCAAAGTTAAAGGGCACTTCCTGTTTCGGACAGACAACTTCCTGTAGGGAGGTCATGGCTTGTACACTTGTTGAGGGTGGGTCTCTTGTTCTATATATAAAGTTTCAAGCAAAGTTCATGTCGAAAGTCGAAAGCAACTTACAAGGGCGTTGAGTACAACCTCCCAGGGGTGGAGTTGAACTTGCGACCATTATGACTTTTGCACACCAGGGTACCAGTCTTAACCACTGAGCTACCCCACCCCACGTCTCATGTGTTCAGGGTCTGTCTCTGGTCTCATGTGTTCTGGGTTGGTCTCTGGTCTCATGTGTTTGTGGTTGGTCTCTGGTCTCATGAACTTTTAAGCAGATTGGTCAATGTATGGCAAAGTTTTAGGTCACTTTTTGTTTTTTGGCAAATGTCAAAAATTCAGTAAAATTGCCATGGCCACGCCCCTTTTGAATAGGCCTTTTGGTAACTTTTCATCGTTGATGAGTCTCCTTCAAATTCACATGTTTTTTTTTTATGTTGGTACCATTATCACGCTCAGACGAGTTTGTTCAAGATGGACGCCAAATTCAAAATGGCTGACTTCCTGTTGAGTTGAGCTCATGGTCCTGATAGACTTTTTTGTTCATTTCGGGCTGTCACATGTTTCCACCAAGTTTTGAGAAATTTGAAGAAAAATAATTAATTCCAAGAATGTCTAATAATATAAAGAACAGACTTCATGCTTTTGTGTTTTCAAAGAAATAGAGTGAGGATTGTTTCTTGTAAATTAAAGAGAAAAATATGTGAAATAATATTATTATTATTATCAATATTAATATTTAAATCTGAATAATGTGCTTCTGTGAATGAGGTCTTTTTTAAAAAGTGTGTCCACATATGTAAACTAGAGTGAGACAGACAGACAGACAGACAGACTCATAAATATGTAACGTGTCCTCAGACACAGAGAGCAGAGCTGCAGATGGTTCTCTGTGTTTGGACCTGAGACAACGTGTCTGCTCTGAGGCCACTGTGTGACACACATCACTGATGACTGAGTGAACGAGTGAGCGAGTGAGTGACTGAGCGAGTGACTGAACGTATTCTGAATATATACAGTGCATGTATATATATACAGTATACATGTATATATATATATATATATATTTACAGATACATACGTATATATACATGTATATACATATACAGTATATAAACATATATATACATATACAGTATATAAACATGTATATATATATAATACAGTACACGTGTATACGTGTATATATGTATACACGTATACACAGTATGTATACACGTATACACAGTATGTATACATGTATATATATATGTATACGCATATACAGTATATATACATATATATACAGTGTATATATGTATATATACATGTACAGTATATAGGCTACATACAAGAACTAACAGAGACAACGTCCACATTCAATCAGTGCAGAGCTGCTCAGAGTCTCTCGCTGTCTCACTGTGATGGGCGGGGTCAGAGGAGCAACCATGTGACCCGGGTCCTGAATTTAATCACCTGATACAGACGACGCCTCGAGTCACAAACACTTCACCTCACCTGTGTCTGCAAGAGCAGCTGTGACCTTTGACCTCACAGACAATTACTGAGAGAGACTCAGCTGTAAACGACAGACTGTGAGTCTGACTGCTGTGTGATAAATCTGTGCGATCCCCTGATCACAGCTGATCACCTGATCAGATAAGGTAAAGCGATGCTGTATTGCTCTCTGCAGAAGGAAATCAATGCTCCTTATGTGTTAAAACAATAAGAGCTCTCAGAAGACATGAGTCTGAAGAAGAAGAGAAACTGTCGTCCCCAAAAATAACAACAATCTGGACTGAAGGAGTCGCCCCCTACTGGCAAAAAGGGGAACTCTAGTTGAATCATTTTGAATGTAAATAAGCTAAAATAAAAACAGGTACAGTTATGTTCTGTCTGTGTCTTAAACGTACACATTAACAGACGACTGTAACCACGACAACCAGGAGTCCAACTCACCTGAAAAACTCCATGAAGGAAAAACCGTATCCATGTTGTTCAGCGATTCCTGCACAGACCACGTTAGCGGAGGCTCCGATCAACGTCCCGTTCCCTGGACACACACACAAACAACAGATCAATACACTGATCAATACAGATGAACCCCTGTAATTCCCTGTTATAATAACATGAATCATGATTTTTCTTGTGTTTACAGTGTAAATATGTCAACAGTCAGTGTTTGTTTAAATTCATGTTTTACTGATGATGTTTTACACAGTCTGCATTGGAGATGTTCCGATTTTTTCCCTCCCGATACCGATTCCGATACTTGTGCTGTGGGTATTGGCCGATACAGAGTACCGATACCAATACCAGTGTGTTATTAAAAAAAAAAAATCATACTACGCCTGACTGTGATATGATTATCATTGGTGGTAAGGTTTAGCTCAGGTTAAACCCTCTGTAAAAAATGAACGAATACAGCAAATGGACACTATTTATTTTTACCAGTGATATGTTATTTCGTTTTTCAGCTTGTACGTTTGTTTTGACTCTGGTTCAAACAACACAGCACTGGCAGAGCTTCATGTTTCCATGACGACTGACCGGGAAAGGACGCGCGTGACATAATTTTTACATGACTCCAGATTGTTAAAATGAGTCTCTGAAGTAACGCTAAACTTTAAAAACAGAGGCATACATACGCAGGACACAGGTACGCTGGTTAGTTGTAGAGCTGCTCTTTTCGTTTAATAAACGGGCCGCTCCAGTTTGACTGTAGGCTCGCTAACGCAGCTACCAGCGCTAACGGAGCTAACTAGTAAATCCTACCAAACCGCCAACATGATGAGATAACGTTAGCTCCTTGTCTACAGGTGTCGGGTGATCAGTTCTTCTTCACACCTCTAAAACAGCACAGCGCAACTGTTTCAAGAGCGGCAAGAAGAACCGTGTCAGAGCTAACGGAGCTCTAATAAATTATGTGGTATCGGATCGGTGCATGGACTCCAGTACTTTAAATCTTTTTGAGTGAAAGCAGAATTATGTGAGCAAAAATTACTTTGGTAGAAGTTAAAGTCACTTTTTTATAATATTACTTGTAAACTTATGATATTTACTCTACTTAAGTATCAAAAGTCATTTTCTGATATAAAATGTACCTAAGCATACATAAATACAGACCATAAAACCAACTCTTCTTCTTCAGGTTTTATTTGGTAGTAACGAGTATTTTGTACTTTGTTACTTGTCCTTTATATAGCAAATGTCAGTTTTTGGACATCACAGGAAACCAAAGTGACACTCAGAGGACACAGTGTCCCAGTTATGAGTGGTACCTCTTAATTTTAGCGCCACCTGAAGGTGTAATTCCATGTCAAGATGGCTTCTGCTCTGAGCGTCAACACAGTCACAGCTGTGTGTTATAGACACGGTACTGCCCTCTGCTGATGGATCTGCTGTAATGCCCTGATATACTAACATTAATTATAATGTTTCTCAGTCTTTTGTCTGGATTTACACTTTTAATGTTAGAAAATAAAAAACAGTGACAGTGTGTGTGTGTGTTTGTGTGTGTGATGATAGTTTGAGGTCTCTCTGTCCTCAGAGACAGACAGAGACACAGCTGTGGTCTCACCTGGAGCAGATGATACAGTGAAGAAAACTAAAGCCTCTGGTGTCAATGAGGAAACTCTGAGGGGAGTTTCTGTCGTTAACCCAAAATAAAGACACACACACACACGCAGGCAAGTTTACCTCCCAGACAGGCTCCCATAGCCAAAGCAAAGATGAGAGGTTTGACTGGAAGGTTCACGTCTACATCTTGACTGAGGTTAATGAGAACTGGAATCTGCAAGAAATGGTAAATAATAATGATGAAAAAATACATAAATATAAAGAAACGTCAATATAAAGTGCAACGTCAGAGACGACAGAGCTGGGAGGAGCAAAGAACAATCAGTGAAAAAAAGAGTCTGTGATACATGTTCACGTCTTTATCTCACTGTTATAAAGTTCAAACTGATCTTTATAAACCACTCACTCTCCCACACCAAAGTCCATAGAGAAAATCAGTGATTTTAGATTCCTTTTGGAAAAGTCTGTCTAACACTGAGATAAAGACGTGATCATGTGACGTAGATATCGTAGACTTTATTAGATTCTTCTTACCATTGTTGCTGTGAAGGGAATGTTGTCAATAAGAGATGAAGCCAGAGCTGAGACCCACATCACCAGGATAATAGCTATGGCCAAACGCTGATCCTCTGGCACCGCCTAAGGAAGAGAAGAGAAGAGAAGAGAAGAGAAGAGAAGAGAAGAGAAGAGAAGAGAAGAGAAGAGAAGAGAAGAGAAGAGAAGAATCACATTGATGAACACATCGACGTCAGACTGACACTAATTCACTCAAACACACAACAGTTGAGGTCTGTTTGGGCTAGTGAGAAGAAGCAGTTTAAAGGTGGAACACACACACACACACACACACACACACACACACACACAAGTGGAATAACTCTCCTCCACCTGTCATGTATGATTACTGTATGTAGACAAATCAACAGTGCAAACACGTTGTGGCATTTCTATTACTGCTGTTATTCTTCTCTACCTGAGAAAGACAGGAGGACAAACACGGGAGAAACACGAGAGAAAGACAGGAGAAAGACAGGAGAAACACGGGAGAAACACAAGAGAAAGACAGGAGAAACACAGGAGAAACACGGGCGAAACACAGGAGAAACACGGGCGAAACACAGTGACAGTAGAAACCACTCACACAAACACTGACACCAGGTAATATAATTCAGAGCTGAACACACATATTAATATGCATGAAAAACAGAATCCTATCACCTGTGACTTATTATCAATGACTGCAACAGGCAAGAGTGTTAAAGGGATAGTTCAGGCTGTAGGTTAGCAAGACACATGAGGAGTTGTTGATCCACTGCTGCCTTGAATAAAAAGCTCACTCTCCCACACCAACGTCCATAGAGAAAATCAGTGATTTTAACATCACAGCACACAGGAGATGTTGATCCACTGTTGCCTCCATCACTAAATTCAAATGTCTTCATTTTGTCACTTCAGTGTTTGAAATCCTTGGTTCAGATTGACCTCAGTGACAAAAAGTGACCACACGAGGCAGCAGAGGACCAGCAGCTCCTGTGTCCTCATGAGCTAAAATCACTGATTTTCTCTATGGACTTTGGTGTGGGAGAGTGAGTGGTACAAAGTGACACAGGCACAAAATGTTATGTTTATTCTATGTCCCTTTAAGGCTATAAAACAGAGGAAGGAACTCACTTTGATGAGCAGAGCCGTCTGTTCACCAATGTAGTCGATGAGCTGCAGCTGAGCTAAAGCCTGAAACATGGAGAGCACATTCATATGTAAACAATAATAAACATGGAAAACCACAGTCCCTACTGTTCCATACATTTAACAAAGACTTAAACAGAGATTAGAACCTGAGACTCTTAATTTGGTCTAACAACACCATGTGACAAATACAAGTGGTTGTCAGTCATTACAGGGCATTCAGGTTAAAGATCACCGTGGTTTGTTTTAAAGGTGTGATTGCATATCATGACACTTTGAGCATCAGCAGAGAGTGTCACAGACTCAGTACTGCCCTCCACTGGTGGCTGTGGACATGTTGATATGTGAGGCAGAAACACAAGCAGTGTTTTGGCAACATAAGTTACACACTGGAGTTTTAAGGAAGTTGAATTATTTCAATTTAAATTAACAAAAAAATATTTTCTTCTTTTTACACCTTTGTTAGAGCGCCATCATGTGGTTGACTGGTCTAATAATTCCTCTGCTCGTAGTCTGATTTTTTCCCGCTCTTGGGTCCAGTTTTTATTTAAAAATAAGGATGAATATGAGGTGACGATAAATACCTCCATCAAAACAAAGAGGGCAGCAAAGAAGAGCAGCGTGGCCCATTCCACCCGGTGTAAGATGATCTCAAAGTCCTGGATGTCTGCGAGAACCAGGAGCCACAGAGCACCGAGGATCGCTATCCAGCCTGTGAGGAGGAGCAGGAGGAGCAGGAGGAGCAGGAGGAGAAGCAGGAAGAGAAGGAGGAAGAGAAGGAGGAAGAAGAAAAACACCATTATTATTATTGTTATTGTTGTTGTTATTATTATGGAGTTGTTCAGTGAGAGGTGTAATGCTGCCCTCTACAGTTAGAAGTTCTTCATCACAGGTTTTACTGTGACTGTGTGTTTAGTCTTTATCGTTGTAAAGAAATGTTCTTCTTTATTATTCATGGACACAAGAAGAAGAACAACAACATATATTATTTGCAGCTCAGTGTGTGTGTGTGTGTGTGATTTGGGCTCATTTGAAATGACAGTGCAGCTATTATTACCCAGATCCAGATGAATGCTGGGAATAAAGGAGTTGAGGAAGAACATGACAATGACCACGGCGAGAACGGAGACACACTTCACCAACAGGACTGTGTCTGTTATTCTGTGCTGTGGACGACACACACACACACACACATACACACGATTGAGTGGGAGGAAAAATGTTTTTTATTTAAACTTGAGGAGTGAGATAACATCATCTTTACCTTCTTCTGTAATTCCTGAATGTTTTGCTCCCAGTTTTTATCCTCCTGAGAAATTTGACTGTTGGACAAAACAACATTTTCATTTGTTTCATTCATAATATACAGAATAAAACTGTTAGTTATTTGGTTGTATTAGATGCTGACACATAATCAGCAGAAACAGTCTGAGACCGAGTGAAAACATGAATGAAAAGCAGATTTTAATCACTTCACAAAAAACTCAGCTAATAAAATCTCAGTCAGTTTAAGTCTCTGATATCTACGTCACACGTTCACGTCTTTATCTCACTGTGAGACAGACTTTTCCAACAGGAAAGTTTATAAACCACTCACTCTCCCACACCAAAGTCCATAGAGAAAATCAGTGAATTTAACATCACACACACAGGAGTTGTTGATCCACTGCTAAGTTCAAATGTCTTATTTTGTCAATTCGGCTTTTAAAATATTTTATTTTTACCACATGAGGCAGCAGTAGACCAGCAGTTTGTGTGTCCCCGCCAGCTAAAATCATTGATTTTCGCTATGAGGTTTGGTGTGGGAGAGTGTAAAATGAAGCAGACAGACAAGTTTTCTGTGTTTTTCTTTTCACCTTTGGAAGGTTTTCATCATCTTGCGGAGCAGATTCTCCAGGTTGAGGACTTTTTGCATCAGGAGACATTTCACAGCCGTCTCCTCACGACTGGCAGGATTGATGCGCTGAGCTGTTTGTCTCCAAACCAGGATCTCATGTTTGAGCTCTGCAGGAACAGGAGACACAGATATTATAGCACAGTGGAAGACTGAGACTCAGAGGCTCAAAATAGCTGGCAGCAGAGACCAAAAACTGATTTTAGCCACTTGTCTGTTTAAGTCTATGATATCTACGTCACATGATCACGTCTATATCTCACTGTTAGACAGACTTTTCCAACAGGAAACTGAAGTTTGTAAACCACTCACTCTCCCACACCAAACCACACAGGAGCTGCTGGTCTACTGCTGCCTCGTGTGGTCACTTTGTGTCACTGAGGTCAATAAAATATTTTAAAAGCCGAAGTGACAAAATAAGACATAAGACATAAGACAAGAACTTAGTGATGGAGGCAGCAGTGGATCAACATCTCCTGTGTGCTGTGATATTAAAATCACTGATTTTCTCTATGGACTTTGGTGTGGGAGAGTGAGTGGTTTACAAAGTCTGTCTAACAGTGAGATAAAGACAAGAATATGTGACGTAGATATCACAGACTTAAACTGATGGAGATTGTAGACTGTAGAGTGTGAGTCCCCTGCAGCGGCGCTCACAGCAGTCCGTTTTTGGTGGATATTCAGTAGAAAACACAGTGAAGCAGCAGTGAGTTACAGCCTGAGGATGTGGACACCTGGGCAGACACCAGTAGGTTCTTAGTCAGGTTGGTTGCTAGGCGACCTTAATAGGATCAAAGTGGCTCAGGAGAAAAAAGATTCCTGGGGAGGGAACCAGTGGGCGGAGCTTTGTGCTGAATGAGCAACTCTGGGTCAGTTTGGCAGGAGAGGAGGAAATTCCACAAAGTGGGATTTACAGATGAGCCATCGCCACGGTGACGAGCCGTGGCTGTGTTCACTGAGAGCAGAGCCACGTAAATCCTGACAAAGTCCCGTTGTTTAAATATCTGAAGTTCACTCAAACATGTCACGTAACATGATTTTTGCCAAAAGTGACAAATGAGGGAAAAAAATCCAAATCCTGTGAAGTTTAAACTCTTTTAAAAAATGTGAAATGATGTTTCTATAGCTTGTAGTATGAAATGAACTGAATTGACTTGTGGTAATAAATAAAAAGAATAAATATTATCTTAATTAAACATCAGCCTTTTTAAGGAAAGATAAAAAGACACGCGTTACTCACCAACTATTTCGATGGACTCTTTGTTGTAGAGCTTTTTGTTCCAGTAGAGCATCCGTAGGAAAGGGAAGGAAGTGAACAGCACCAGGCAAATGCCCAGGAACATGTAACCTGTGAAACTGGCAAAGTCTATTCCCTGTAAACCACAGTCAAGGTAAACAATATTACATTCATGTAACGTCAAACACCATCAACACAGACATGAACCACTGAAGATTAATGAAGATTTGTCCTTAAATGTTAAACTTTGAGTCTCAGAGATTAAAGTTTGAAGTTTTTAAAGTTCTGGTTCAGTGTGGATCTTCTTCCTGAATGAGTTCAGTGGTAAACTCTGATTCTGCTGAGTCATGGTTTCTGACAACGAAATGATACCAAACAGAGCAGGAGACGCCTAAAGGTCACTATAAAGGTCATCTGAACACACACACACACACACACTAAATGTCACAGTCAGTGATCAGGTGTCAGGTCACGCAGGCGGGAAAATGTCACGTCTTCTGGTGACGTAACATCACGACCTTCAGAGAATAAGAGTGAAGGTCACAAGGAAAACGTCTGTCTCTGTCCTCAGAGGACATGTCCACGTCTTTGTCTCACTGTTGTCTTTGTTTTCTTCAAGCCTTTGATTATTTTGTAAAAAAAAGCTCTTTGTGAAACCATCATTATTATCTTATTGTGTCATCATTTACACATTTTTTAAATATATATTGTATATTTTGTTACATTGTGTTTTTAGAGAGCTGTGAAGTGTTTTCTTATGTTCTTTTTTTCATCTTTATTAGTTTTATTCAACTTTATTTAAAAAAGAGAAAGACACAAGAAATGTCATTGTACTATCATGACAATAAAGATGATTCAGATTCAGAGTGAGATTAACGTGTGTGTGTGTGTGTGTGTGTGTGTGTGTTCCCAGTGCTTACTTCTCTGCGCAGACGCTGGTTGGACACGATGATGACGTTTGGTGGATCTCCGACAGCCGTGGCAGCTCCTCCGATGTTGGTGAAGATAACTTCTGCGATCAGGACGTGTCGAGGGTCCAGATTAAGAACCTCACATAACCTGTAACATCACACACACAAGCTCTTCAACTCAGATTATATTAAAACAAAGACAGAGAGAGTTTTATCAGCTTCGTGGAGACTGTGTGCGTGCGTGTGTGCGTGCGTGCGTGCGTGCGTGCGTGCGTGCGTGCATGCATGCGTGCGTGCGTGTGCATGTGAGTATGTGTGTGTGTGTACCTGATAGTGACAGGGGTGAAGAGCATCATTGTGGTCACGTTGTCCAGAAAAGCAGACAGAATGGCAGCGATGAGACACAGGATTATGATCATCGGCCAAACTCTTCCTCTGGACAACTGATAAGCCTGAAGACAGACAGAGGACACATGGGGACACACAGGGACACACAGGGACACAGTGTAAGAAAAACTCTTTGTCATTTAGGTCATAAGAAATAAAAGAAATAAAGAAATGTATAAACTTAAAGGCAGAAAAAGTTATAAATCCATGTAAAATGATGAATAAATCCATTAGAGACAGAAATGTATCTATAGATAAAATAATATATGATGAATAAATGAATTTCAGTTCACGCACCTTCACAGCACAATAATCAAAGAAGCCTGTGTCTGAGAAAATGGCCACGAGAACCATCTGAAGACAAAATAACACAAAACGATATACTCAAACACATTAACACAACATGTGACAAACGTCAGTTAAGAAGAGTCAGTATAGAGTAAATGAAGAGTCAGTGAAGAGTAAATGAAGAATCAGTGAAGAGTAAATGAAGAATCAGTGAAGAGTCATAATAGAGTAAATGAAGACTCAGTGAAGAGTCAGTATAGAGTAAATGAAGACTCAGTGAAGAGTAAATGAAGAGTCAGTAAAGAGTAAATGAAGAGTCAGTGAAGAGTAAATGAAGAGTAAGTGAAGAGTAAATGAAGAGTCTGACCATTCCAAAGAGAAGAGCCAGAGTCTCATAATCAATCCACTCGACCACAGTGACCAGACTGGGTCTCTGTGAGGAAACAAACACATTTACAAACATTTATCACATTTATAAATATTTATAAACGTTTATAAACATCTATAAACATTTATCACATTTATAAACATATTATCAAACATTCATCACACTCTGATCCATGAAACTTAACGTTATTAAAAGTCAAAGTTACATTTGTCAACATTTGTTAATAAATATTTGTTGTTTTTCCTCGAACATTAACTGAAGAAAAGGTAAAAACTGCATTGATTGAATACAACAATTGTTGATAAAAAAAATACATGATATTACCTTAAATAAATAGATAAAGATAAAATAAAAGTAGAGAAAACGAAGAAGAGACTCACGTCACCGATGACGGCCAGAGCAGCCAGAGCTGCCAAAGATCCCAACATGGCCGCCAGAGTGCGATGAACAATCTGAGGATTCAAAAACATAAACAGGTAAATGTTTTATATCTGAATAAAAAGAACATGAAAATGTAAATGTGTGTAGAAATCCAACATGTCAAACATACACATGTTTAAAGAGCTGCTTTTAAAATGAATCAATCATATACATAACATATATATATATATATGTACACATATATACATATGTACATATATATGTATACATATGTATATGCACATATAAGATTTTTGAGGTGTGGTTGTATGAGTTACTGATACATTATTTAATTTTTTTTTAATTACTATTATTATTTTATTTTTTATTTTTTTTACATTGTTTTTAACTTTTCCAACAGGAAGTTTGTAAACCACTCACTCGCCCACACCAAAGTCCATACAGAAAATCAGTGATTTTAGCTCACAGGGACACAGAGCTGCTGGTCTACTGCTGCCTCGTGTGGTCACTTTGTGTCACTGAGGTCAATCTGAACAAAGGATTTCAAACACTGAAGTCAGTCATTTGAACTTAGTGATGGAGACAGCAGTGGAGCCACAACTTCCGTGCGCTGTGATGTTAAAATCACTGATTTTCTCTATGGACTTTGGTGTGGGAGAGTGAGGGGTTTACAAAAACGTCATGTTCCATGTTTGGACACAGGCGTTTTGATCCTCAGTGACAGTTTTTACCTCAAAGATGATGAGAACATAAACTCCGGTCAGGATGATTCCAGCGATGGCCACCTGTGTCTCCACATTGACGTAGAGAGACTGATGAGTCATGGTTAACGGCACCACGTCGTTGTCTCGCAGAAAAGCCTGGACACTGATGACAACGGGGACACTGAGGAGACAAGAGACTGCGTTTACTGTTTGAAACTTCAGTATTCTCTCTGAGTGGAATCATTTATATGTTCGTTCATTCATTTCATTATAAATGTACATTATAAAAGATGGAGGCAGATTATCTACTGTGGTGGTAAAGTCAATTAAATTATATATTATGATGACATTAATGCAGAAATATACAAATAACTAAATGTAAAAATGTCCATCAAAATTTTTTTTTCATACATTTTTATTTCTGCTTATTTATCATTATATCTATTATATCTATATCTATATATACAGTATATATATATATACATATATGTATACATATATGTAAATATATGTACAAGTATATGTACCTGCTGAGCATCTCAAAGGTCTTGGTCAGTAGCATCTGGTCACTGCGTTCACTGTTTACAGGAATGGTCCAGTTATGAATCACCTGTTCTCACACACACACACACACACACAGCAGGTTAAATGTTTGATCTCTTCATTGATCACACATAGATTATTTGTATTATACTCAGGTGTTTGTGTGTGTGTGTGTGTGTGTGTGTGTGCGCGTGTTTGTGTGGTTCACCTGTTGTGTCCTCCTCCTCCTTGGCCCCGCCTGCTCCGTCTGCTCCACCTGGATCAGGATGAACTCCTGACTGTTGATGTCAATCATTCCTCCTGTGAAAGGCCCACCCACCTGCAGCTTCAGGAGAGCGTTGTCCCGAAAATCCGTCAGGTTCATCGCTGTTACACGTGAACACCGTCAAGGAAATAAACAAGTGTTTTTAACATTTGACCTCATAAAATTTGCGTCAGTTTAAGTCTCTGATATCTACGTCACATGTTCACGTTTTATCTCACTATTAGACAGACTTTTCCAACAGGAAACTGAAGTTTATAAACCACTCACTCTCCCACACCAATGTCCATAGAGAAAATCAGTGATTTTAACATTACAGCACACAGGAGTTGTTGATCCACTGCTACCTCCATTACTAAGTTCTAATGTCTTATTTTAATGAATTCTGCATTTGAAATATTTCATTAAGACTTAATTCAGTGACACAAAGTGACCACACAAGGCAGCAGTAGACCAGCAGCTCCTGTGTCCTCGCCAGCTAAAATCACTGATTTTCTCTATGAGGTTTGGTGTGGGGGAAAAGTGAAAGTGGGAAAGACAGCAAGTCTTTTTTCAGTGGATTAAATGTAAATCTGTTAATTTTAGTGTGAGAGAAGCTTCAGACAGACTCTTCCAACAGGAAACTGAAGTTTGTAAACCACTCACTCTCCCACACCAAAGTCCATAGAGAAAATCAGTGATTTTAGCTGGAGACACAGGAGCTGCTGGTCTACTGCTGCCTCGTGTGGTCTCTTTGTGCCACTGACAGCAATGATTTCAAACACTCCCTCTTGTTTCTAATAGTTAACAACAATCTTCATCATCTTCATCTTCATCAGTATAAAAGGATACAGTAAGAGTCAGTTGAGGAAACAGCAAACATGGTGTGTGGATTATCTCTGTCTGGATACATGCTGAAGAACAGCTGCAACCACACAAAACAAATTATTAGATTACACATTTAACACAGGAAATAATCTAAGTGTCAGAGCTATGAGAAACAAAAGTCAAAATAAAAGTCCAAACAAAAGCAAAAGTATGTTGACGAGTATCTCAGACGGAATCATGAAGTTTTTACTGATTTACAGATAAATTCAGGTGATTAAATAAATTACAGTTTTAAATATTCTATCCAAAAACAACATTATTATTATTATTATTATTGTTGTTGTTATTATTATTATTATTTATTATTGTTGTTGACTGACTTTATAAATGTAACTCTTGTGTATATTGTGTGTTTATCTTGTGTATATCTTGTGTAATTGTGTATATCTTGTGTTTATCTTGTGTATATCTTGTGTTTATCTTGTGTAATTCTTGTGAAATAATAATATTTTAATAATAACAATGTGACTTACACTGCACAGAACGACCACAGTGAAGATACAGGTGATTTTAGAGACTTTGAAGCAGGATCTGAAAAACAAAACACAAACACTTTATTTAAATTCAGCTTTAAAGGTAATAAAAAAGTGTCCTTTAATGTCCTGAAATAAAACTACACATATATGCTTTACTATTTTTAAATAAAACTACACTTATATATACTATTTTCAAGAAAGTAAAATAAACCTCATTTCTGGGAAATAACTTTCTCATATTTTAATCAGTTTAGTCTGTTTTTTGACCTGTTTTTCTTTGTTTTAAGCAGGTTTTAAATATTCTAACCACGCAGAATGTGTTTCAAGTCATTATTAGATGATTACAGTTTATTTGTGTTATTTGTCAGCGTCTCACCTCAGACTTGTGGTGAGTCTGAAGCTGAGGTTGAGGTTCTCCAGAGGGACGTTCTTGTCTGAGGAGCTGCTGCGGGACAGGGACAGACTGGTGACCTCACTGCCCAGACGGAAGCGTCTCTCCACGTCCAGAGAACTGTTGTCCCAGGATTCTTCTCCTCCAACAAAGTCAGAGTTATGAACGGTCATGTAGGTTATACTGGAAAACAAGAAGCACCGTCAATCATCTGGACACGGACAGACAGCTGTCTGTGCAGAAGTGTGACCTTTAATAACCTTTAATAACGTAAAATAAGCCTCTATAAAGAAAAAATATCTTTTTAAGCAAGTTTAACTGTAGAAAACTAATAAATAGAAGAAAAAAATACTACATTACATATTATATTTTACTTTAAACTTTCATTACTTTACTTTACTATTGCATCAGCCACCAGTTTCATTTTATTTTATTTCACAAATTTGTCCTATTTATATTATTATTCTATTTATTTTATATCGACACTGAAGAACTTCATTACTGGTAATAATCATTGTTACTTAACAACATGACAATAAAGGATCTTAAATCTTAAAATAGCTAAGTAAAATTCACTGTCACAGATTGTTATGCATGTGTAAATATAAGAAATACACACAAAATATATGGTATATATTCTTAAATTCAGCGTAATCAAGTAAAGGAAGAGTTATTTTAAATAAATATTTCTTACCTGTCTTATTTTGTACAATTTTGTCTTATTTACTGTCTTATTTATTGTAATAAATATAAAATATTTGTCTTGTTTGTGGTCGTTCAGGCTGTTTGTCTCTTCCGTGGACAGTGGACTAAAGGAGACAGCTGTGATGTGGTAATCGCAGTTTCATTACACAGTCATTTTAAACTCATGTTACACATCCAGATTTTCATTAAACCACACAGATGCTAACATGTCATTCTGATTTAATATGAAATATTAAATCCTGATGTTTAATCTCCGTTCTATTGAGACAGAGAAAGTAATATCCTGTCAGACAGTTTTAACCTGAATACGTCACATGATACTATCTGGAAATACTTTACACAAATACAGTTTTAATGCTATAAAAACTACAACAATGATCATGAGTGAATCAGAACTAACTGTTGTCCTGTTTACTAAATTAAATGTATTTAAATTTAACTGAAACACTAATATGACATTAAAGTTTAAGTGGAATCAAGTAATAACACTTTAAAAACATAATTTTTCTTTTCACTCACTCCTTACTTAGCCAGTTAGCTTCTTTTTTCTTTTCTTTTTTTTAGCTCTTAGCCCTTTAACACTAACAAGCTAACCTCAGTGTTTAGCTAACATGTAGTTTATTAACTTAAATATCAGTAAAGTTTAATAAATGTGTTTTTGTGTCTCATCTTTATTTACAGTAACATTATTGTCGCTCTAGCTAACACATGCTAACAGGCGAAGCTACATTTGGCTGTAGCCACTAAAGCTTACTAGCTTAATCTAAGGAGATGACACTTTTTATACATTCAACTAATATAAAAAATATGTAATGATGATGTAAATTATGTAATGATGTAATAATGAGGTAAATGATGACGTAAATGATGTAATGAACACAGACTCACCTGTCGTCCTGAGATAATCTGATCAGAGGTGACCTCTCAGTCAGATTAGCAGAGTTTGTTTTTCCTCTGAGAAAATTCACCACACTGAAGTTCTGTCTGTAAAAAGATTCAGTGAAAAACAACGTGTTAAACAAGAAGATTAAAAGACCCCAGGAATGACCCTCAGGTGTTTCATCAATCAAATCTGTCAGTCACTGCTAACCTGGTGACCTTTAACCTTTGTAACACACAGGTGAGTCAGACTCATCTGAGCAGCAGAAGAAATCAGACAAGAGCCTTTCAGTCTCTGCTGCACTACATCACCTGAGGCTCCTGCAGGGGGCGCCATCATCACCTGAGGCTTCTCTCATTTTGTCCTACTATGTTTTATTTTATATAAACATTTTGCTTTAGTTCAGAACTTTGGTTTAACAAATAAATAACATGATATTTTTCAAATGCCCACACTGAATTAACAAGTGTCTGCTGTAACTGTTGAACTGTAGAGAAAGAAGAATATCTATGATTTAAAAAAATATATATAATCTGATTATCACACAGACATAAGTGTTTGTTTTGTTTGTTTAGATTTTGCTCATAAAAGAACATGAATTCAGCAGCTATTAATTAACAAATTTATTATTATTATTAGTAGTAATAATATTAATACTAATAATAATAATAATAATAATAATAATAATAATAATAATAACAACAATAATAATAATCACCATCATCATCATAATAATGTCCCTCAGTTTATTTAAGAACCACGTCAGCTGACTGACTGTAAAAAAACCTCCACACTTTAATCCCAATGACGTCACAACCACAGGTTTGAGATTAGCAGACACTGTGTGTGTGTGTGTGTGTGTGTGTGTGTGTGTGTGTGCGTGTGTGTGTTTGTGTGTGTCCACATATGATCACATACATTCTCTGACAGATTTGCTCAGTCTGGTGAGTGGACTGAGATTCTGCACGTGTGATTCTGCACGTGTGATTCTGCACGTTTACTTTACTTTAGAGAGTCTGAGTTAATCTGTGAACCACAGCACGAGAGAGACTCACATGTCAAGACGTCACATGACCACTTACTCATGTTAACCTGTAAAAGTAAAATCACTGATTTTCTCTATGGACTTTGGTGTGGGAGAGTGAGTGGTTTACAAATGTCAGTTTCCCGTCTCACAGTGAGATAAAGACTTCATACCCGTCCTCTTGTCGCACAGGAACAAAGGTATCCGTGTGGAGGACGCACTGTCCTGAGGACAGACCCACAGACTGCTGCAGCTTCTGCGTCTCCATCCTCTCAGAGATTCCCTGCAGCAAACGCAGCTCGCCAAAGTTTCCCGCCACGGCCTCAGGTGACCTCAGGCTGCCACGCCCCTGGTGACCAGCGGCCGACGTCTGCGACATCTCCATCTCCAGATTACTTTTGTTCTCCAGGTACATGGTGAGACAGCTGCAGGAGATACAGACGCAGTGAGACAGCTGCAGGAGACACAGACACAGTGAGACAGCTGCAGGAGACACAGACACAGTGAGATAGCTGCAGGAGACACAGACACACAGACAGACACAGGAGACAGCTGAGACACAGATGCAGTGAGACAGCTGCAGGAGACACAGATGCAGTGAGACAGCTGCAGGGGACACAGTGAGACAGCTACAGGAGACACAGAAACAGTGAGACAGACAGTGAGACAGTGAGACAGCTGCAGGAGACACAGACACAGTGAGACACAGACAGTGAGACAGCTGCAGGAGACAGTGAGACAGCTGTAGGAGACACAGATGCAGTGAGACAACTGCAGGAGACAGTGAGACAGCTGCAGGAGACACAGACACACTGAGACAGACACAGTGAGACAGCTGCAGGAGACAGCTGCAGGAGACACAGATGCAGTGAGACAGCTGCAGGGGACACAGTGAGACAGCTACAGGAGACACAGATACAGTGAGATAGCTGCAGGAGACAGTGAGACAGCTACAGGAGACACAGTGAGACAGCTACAGGAGACACAGTGAGACAGCTGCAGGAGACATAGACAGAGTGAGACAGCTTCAGGAGACACAGTGAAACAGTTGCAGGAGACAGTGAGACAGTTGCAGGAGACACAGAGGCTTCACAGCTGCAGTACCTTCACTGTCCACCGTTTACATGTCTTCACAGACACCAGTTTACTTGGATTAATAATACAGATCATTTTTTGTGTCAAAAGTCGTTTGAAGTCTGAAAAGTGGTTCAATCGTCACGATCACGTTTGTCTGCGTCACAACTTTATTCTTTTTTCCCAGAAACATTTTATTAGTCACGTCATCGAGAACAAAAACCTCACAGACTCTGTCTTTAACATCACTGACATTCCTGTCCTCAGGCAGAGACAGAGACAGAGACAGAGACAGAGACAAGACAGAGACAGAGACAGAGACAGAGACAGAGACAGAGAGGACACAGGACACAGGACAGAGACAGAGCAGCATCACTTCTGTTTCCTTTTCTCCTCAGAGCAGGAGGTCAGAGGTCAGAGGACAAGGTCAGACAGCAGACATGAAGGCCTCGGCCTCATGACGTGGACGGATTATTGTTCACATGAAAAGCAACAGGAACTCACGTGTGACATGAGAACGATAACGAGGCTGAGATTAAAACAAGGAGTTCAACAGCTGATCCAACACACACACAGACGCACGCACACACACACACACACACACACACAGACCTTGACACACACACAGACACAGACGCACACACACACACACACACACACACAGACACACACGCTCTCACAGACACACACACACAGACACAGATGCACACAGACACACACACACTCACACACAGACACACACGCACACAGACGCACACACACACACAGACACACACACACACACACACACAGACACACACACACACAGCACAGACACACACACAGACACACACGCATACACACACACATGCAGACACAGATGCACACACACACAGACACACACACACACACAGACACACATGCACACATGTACACACGCACACATACACACACACACACGCACACACACGACACACACACACAGACACATGCACACAGACACACACACGCACACACACACACACACGCACACACAGACACACACACACACACAGACACACATGCACACACACACACACACACACACGCACACACAGACACACAGACACACACATGCACACAGACACACACACCACACACACGCACACACAGACACAGATGCACACACACACAGGGGTGAGTTCAGGGGCCTCGGGCTCTGCAGCAGCAGCAGTTGTGAGTGTAAATTCTAATCTGCTGTAAATTGACTCTAACTTTGTTTATAATCTCATCACACTGAAAAAATATAATCGTGAAAATAATATTATTATAATATTATTAATATTAATTAGTAAATAAACAAAGAAACTGAGGTTTGTAAAGCACTCACTCCCACACCAAACCTCATAGAGAAAATCAGTGATTTTAGCTGGTGGAGACACCGGAGCTGCTGGTCCTCTGCTGCCTCGTGTGGTCACTTGGTGTCACTGAATTAAGTCTAAGCGAAATACGTAATTAGTACGAATTAGTGATGGAGGCAGCAGTGTGTGGTGTGGCAGAGTGAGTTGTTTACAAAACTTCAGTTTAACACTGAGATAAAGACGAGATCATGAAGATATCAGAGACTTTTGTTGGGTGAAATCAGCCCCCCGTTAAATCTTGTTGTTCCGGCCCTGCTCAGATCAAACATCCATCACTGTTTCATCTGCCTCACGTTAACAACCTCGTCCAATTCCCCATGTGATGAGGAGAAAGCAGCGGTCTGTGTGCGAGCTGCCCGCGAGCCGCGTGTCATCACAAACACAAACTGTTTCTTCTCACATTATCCGTCCTCCTTCACACTCATTCACTCATTCACACACACTGTGACACTTTAATGATCATTAAATCATAAACACAGAAAACTCTCAGACTGGTGAAAGAAACATGAAACTGACCTGGTTTTATGATGAAGATGAGGATGAAGATGATACGGTTTGTGATGAAGATCCTGCAGTAAAATCCCTGACGTGTTACTGATGAAGTTGTTAATGTGATGAGTGAATCACAGAGATGATGATGATGATGAGGAGAAGGAAGGTTCTCCTCTCCTGTGCTTCCCAGGAAAAAGGAGGGAGATGATCCTGAGCACAGAGACTGAGCAGGAGCTGAGGAGCTGAGGAGGAGGGGGAGGAGGAGGAGGAGGGGCAGGTTCTTGTTCAAACACTTTTACGACATTTTTTACAGCCAAACTGTGACACATGTGACTAACGAGTGAAGTTTGTTTCTGTGTGAAAACATGATTTCATGCTGAAAACTAAAGACTCCTCGATGTTAACACGTCTTTCTCTCACTGTTGGACAGACAGATTTCCTCCGTGTCTCAGGCTCTGGCTTTTCTCTAAAACATGAAACGTGAGTGTCTTTCAGTTATACATTTTTAGATAAAGCAGTTTAATATGTGTTTTTTTCACAGGATTAAAATAATTTATTTAGACAGTGATTCTCTCTGACCTTTGAACTTTGACTAAATCTGTCCTGACCTTCTCACTGACTCCCACACTCTCTCTCTCACACACACACACACACACACACACACACACACACACACACACACTGACACTGTGAAGCAGAACAAATGTGAAGAATCAAATGTTCTGCTTTTCAAATTGAAAACAAACTTTACACAAAAGAACAAAGTTTCACTTTTTACTGCAAATGACAAGAAATGCCCACACACAGACACACACAGACATACACAGGCACACATATACACACACACACACACGTGTTATTATATAATTATTATAAAGAGTAAAATCAGAGACACATTCTTGGAGTCCTGAGGCCTCTCTTTGTCTGACCTCTGACCTCTGTACACCTTAACTCCGTGGAGTTCACTCGACCTTTGACATGGATTTAGATTAGGGGTCAAAGTCAGTGTCAGTCAGAGGTCATAGGTCACAGACACGGTCAATAAGAACAGAATTAACGAACGTTTGACACCCCTGATTTAGGCTGAGTGTGTTTAACGTGACAGCGCCCCCTGTCCACAGGCGTCAGGTCACCATGAGACGACAACGATTAAAGTCACGTGATCATCGAGTGATTTAAAGTCAGTGAAACAGGAAATAACCAGACTGAAATCATTATCAGCATCATTATATGAATGTTAACAAATGTAGAATTATGCAGATTATTAACACAATAATGAGGTTTAACTCTCTGCACCTGAAAATACCCTGTTTACATTTGTTATAGCTGAAGTTTTTATTTTTATAATCTAATTAGATTTTATTCTATGAGTGAGTGAGTGAGTGAGTGAGTGAGTGAGTGAACGAGTGACTTAGTGAGTGAGTGTGTGAGTGTCACCTGGTGTGTGGATGAAAGCTGCTGCTGACAGAACGACCAGAGGCTCTGACCACACACTGGTCTCATGTTCTCATTGTGTGTCTCAGACTCTCACTCACTCACCCCCCCCCAAACACACACACACACACATGAATGAATGACTTCACTCTCGTCAGGTTTTTGTTTTATCTGCTTCATTCTTCTAACGAGTAAAAAAAACGAAAATCATTGAAGTTATTGTGAATGAGATTAATGTGAATCTGATTAATGTGAATCAGATTAAAGTGAATGAGATGAATGTAAATCAGATTAATGTGAATGAGATTAATGTGAATGAGATTAAAGTTATTCAGATTAATGTGAATGAGATTAATGTTAATCAGATTAATGTGAATCAGATTAGTGTGAATCAGATTAATGTGAATCCCATTAAAGTAAATCAGATGAATCAGATTGATGTGAATCAGATTAAAATGAATCAAATTAATGTGAATGAGATTAAAGTGAAGCGAATCAGATGAAGAATCACATGACTGCATTGGTGTATCAGTGAGAGGATGAATGTGTGATACAGATGTTAAATGTAGCGCCACCTGCTGTTTACTTTATTTGACTGACCTTTTGAAAACTTTTATCTCTTCCTCTCTTTTTGTCATTTCAAAATTCAGTTTATTTAAAAGATCATTGGTTCATCACGGGGCTTGCAACTCATTTATATTTAGAGAAAATGACACTTCATTTATTCATAAATTCAAAACTGTTCACATCCTTTAAAACCTCACAGATGTGAACAAATATAAAAAAATCTATTAATATTTTAAACATAAACACAAAATATTTTCCTCCTGTGATTATTTATGACTAAAAATTAAAGTGTTAGTTAAAACACTCTATTCTGTTAATGAATAAAAACTAACTTTTTATAAAAGAAAACTGTCTTTTTTACCCTGTGAGATATTTATGTGGTGCACGAGTGTGTGTGTGTGTGTGTGTGTGTGAACCTGGTGAGAATCAGCTGATTTCTCTGTACTAGACCTCATTCCTCTGTGTCGTCCACTGTAGATGACTGAGGTCATGTGACCTCTCTGCGGCTCAGCACACACACAACCAACTGACCGTGAGCAGGATCTTCAGAGGCCATGCCCACTTTACACATACACACCCTTAGGTTTGTGTTAGTAATAGTTAACCTTAGGTTAAGCTGACTGTGCTGTGAGAATAAAGTCTGTGATATCTACGTCACATGATCACTTCTTGACTGTGACGACTGTTAGATAGAGGTTGTTAAACTGAAGTTTGTAAACCACTCACTCTCCCACATAAGAGAAAATGTGTGATTTTAACATCATAGCACACAGGAGTTGTTGATCCACTGCTGCCTCCATCACTAAGTTATAATGTCTGATGTTAATGAATTCTGCATTTGAAATATCTCATTTAGACGTAACTCAGCGCCACAAAGTGACCACACGAGGCAGCAGCAGACCAGCAGCTCCTGTGTCCCCGCCAGCTAAAATCACTCATTTTCTCTATGGACTTTGGTGTGGGAGAGTGACTGGTTTACAAACATCACCTTAACACTGAGATAAAGACGTGATCATGTGACATAGAGATCAGAGACTTAGGGTTTGACTGGTTGTCGGCAGCAGGGGGCGCTCACAGACACAGTCAGACTTAAAATGGATGCAGATCATAATTATATGAGTGTGTGCGTAGGTGTAGTTGAGTGATGGAGCAGCTTGATTCTTCAGTGTGTTACTGTACTGAATCACACACACACGCACGCACGCACGCACATGCACCTCTGACATTAATTCCACAAAGAATGCAGAATGTTTTAATCCAAAATCAATCCCATTTTTTCTTCTTCTTCACGTGTCTTTGAAACACACACACACACACTGTAACACACGTGGTGGCATTTACAGACACCATGAGGAATGTGGAGTGTGTGGTTCCATGTGACTGGTTTACTTACAGTAAAGGTGAAGCAGTGATTTAATGAGCTGCATGTTTCATGAGTGAAAATATAAAGTAAAACAATCACAGGTTCTTCTTCTCCTTCTTCTTCTCAGTTAAACTGGTGAACAAAGAGTTCAACATCCATTATTCTGAATTACAGGATGTAACTTTGAAGATTTGAGATGAAACAAGAGTTTAACAAGAATAATGAGATAAATAAAAGAAACCTCTGAGGTTCAAATATCTTCATCTAATCTAACTTTTGATCTCATCATTTTTATTTTCCCATCATTTTAGTTCTAGTTTGTGATTATAATTCTTTAACTTCCAATGATGACAGAATTTCATGACTGCGGATATTTTTACTTTTTTTTATTTTACTGCTTTACTTTTTATCACATCATTTCAACCTGTTTATATACATATATATGTGAATATTTGTATTGTATATACAGTACATATTTCAACATATAATCTTTATAATCTCTTAATATAAATGTTTCATCTCCCTTAAGTAGTTTTATCTCAGTGTAGATCTTCGTCTTCATCAGTTTCGTCATTTATTCCATTATTTTGACTTTTTTTCTACATTTGTCTCAGTTTTACTGACAAATGTGTTTCCATAGAAAACAGCACAGAGGGAATTATAGGATAGATGCAGGGTTTTTGTCATCCTTTGACACAAACATTGAGACATTAAAAAAAAAAAAGATTGTTAAAGAAATAAAAATTTCCACAAATTACAAAAAAAAGCAAAAAAAAAGCAATAAATCTGGATGAATTCATCTGTGACCTGGTGTGAAGTGATTTAATCCCTTGGTTTCATGAGATTGGACTTTTAAGTGTTTCTCACCGTCTGTTTAATTTCAACTTAATTCAATCGAAATTCTTAATTTTAAACCGGGAATTTATGTTGTTTTATAATTTAAACTTTGTTTGTTGTTTGATTTAAACACACACACACACACACCATTCTTTCCCTTCCCCTACCCCTTACCTTAAATGTCTCATCCTAACACTTTATCCAAGTCTCATCCTAAAACCAGGTCTTTACCATAAACAGCCATTTTAAGATGTGACAGAACATGAGGACGAGACCAAATGTCCTCACTTCCTGTGGTTTTTAACTTTTTTTGGTCCTCATAAAGATGTCCGTGCACACAGAACAAAAACACAGTGTGTGTGTGTTTCTCTGTCTCTGTTTTGTGTTTATTAACACAAAAGTCATGTTTCATTTGCAGGAATGAGCGACTGTGTGAGCGCATGATGTGAACACATGATGTGATGGTGTTATTTACACTGTGCGAGGTGAACTTGTGAATGAAGACGTGGTGAAAACGAACCAACGAGTCTCACGACATAAAAAAAAAGACTGAGCATAAAAATCGCATTTTATTCTTCTTTGTTGTTGTTTTTTTAAATAAAGAAACATGAAACAAAACAAAAAAAAGGTGACGATGACTGTTATTTACGTGAACACGGATTATTCTACAACATCTATGTCTATATACAAACTAATCACTGGAGGCAGTAATCTACCACAACTGGAACACCACAATCACACGTGATCACCACAATCGCAAGTGATCACGTTTGTTTATTCGTTCCGATCTTTAGCTTATGACAAAGCTTCATCCAAAGCTCATTGCACTTTTTTCCCACACAGACGTTTGTGTCCAATGCTGCATTCACACCACACGCATGCAATCCTAGCTACATGATGAAGCTAAGTGTTAGCGCCAGGAGTTTTACGACATTGGTGCAAAAGTGCAGTTAGAAGCTAATATTTCATTAAAGTGACGGGAATCACACAAATATGTGAAAATCATATTAGCAGAAAAGAAAGTTCGCCAAGTCGTAGAATAAAAATTATGAAATTATTTGTTATGAAAAAAAGTTGCAAAACGTAAATCGTTTAATTCATCATTGTCAAATTATTTCAACTCAAGTTTAGCTGTAACACGACGTTAGCTGTTAGCCAATCTGTAACTTTCTTATGTCACCACCAGAGGGCAGCACTCTTCTGTTCAAACCAATGAGTCAGCACTTTTTTTTCCTTCTCTACACGTCGTCTCTGCGATTAATTTACACGTAAATTAAAAGTTCTTAAAAGTGATGTGAACTGCGCAGCTACATGTGAAATCATAACGAGCGTTAACTTCAGTTTTGTAAGCGGTAGCATAAATATTAGCATGTTTTCTCGCGGGGTTGCTAGTGTTACCCTGTTTACTCAAAGCTACATTTTTACATATGATACAAGTTCGCGAAAATGTAACAAAGTGAGGCTAAAGTTTGGTGCGCTCATTCACATGTGATCACACGTGATTAACTTGGGGCTCAAGAGTGAGTGAGTGAATGAGTGAGGAGGTCAGATGAGTATCTTAGCATTAGCCTCAGGAGAGCAGTGTGAACATTAGCTTAGCGCGTGGTGTAAACATTAGCTTAGCATGTGGTGTGAACGCAGCTCCAGTAGAGGTTCGGCTCAGTGTCCCGTCAGATAGTCCTGGGTGGAGTCGGAGGCGAAGGAGTCGGCGTCCTCGTTGTCGGAGTCCTCGCTGCTGTCGTCGGCGGCCGGTTCTCCCGACAGCGCGATGCGAGCGTAGTCGTCTGTGTCGATGGATTTACAGAAGTGGATGGCGTATTTGAGCTTCTCCTCCAGAACCTGCTTACACGAGTACCTGGGCAGTTTGAGCAGGAAGAAGCAGGTGTACGACTCCGGCAGGAAGTGGTCGGGAGGGTTGTACTTATCCAGAACCTGGGGAAGAAGAAGATGATGAAGATGATGTTGGTCCAGGTATTTGTCGACCCTGATCTCGTGAACCACCTTCATTTATCACGTCTCACCTGCACGACAAAGTCTCGCCCACGGAAGTCAGCGATGGTGCGAGGCAGACGAGTGCGGCCCCAGACGAACCTCAGGAACAATGATCTCTCCGTGTTGGAGAATGACTCCATCACCTCCCAGAACCACTGGATGAGCGGTGCTGTTGGCTCCACCCCCTTATAGGTGGCCACAGACTTCAGCAGGTGGAGAGGAATGTCTGGACTTCCACACACCTGAGGAAAGGGGCGGAGTTTGTTTTAAAAAGATGAGCGAGAAAAGAAGCGTCTTGATGAAAGTAAACGTCACTCACCATCGTCTCCAGCTCGTATCCAGTGAAGAGAGACAACAACGGAACAGGAACGACACGAGCCATTCCTTCACGCACCGCAGACACCTGCTCGTCAAACTCATGGAGCCTGAGAGCAGGACACACAAACACACAACAAGGTTATTATAAAAGAATGTAGCTCAGAACTTCTTACACAACAAACTAAACACTTACACAGATAAAGGATGTCACACAGATTCTTCATAGAGTCACAATTTACGCTGATGACACAATTACATTTATACATCAAAACCCAAAAAATCAACTGCTTCTCCTGCTTGATTTCTGGTTGTGTGAGGCTACACACGGAAAAATTATTTCTATTCATATTTGGGCTCAAACTAATGATAACGTGTTGATTATTTACTTGATTAATTAAATAAAATAGATACATTAGTTGTTTGGCTCATAAAATGTCAGAAAATCAAGGTTTTTCAAACTTTTTATTTTACTGCTTTTAATGTCTTGTTAAATCCCCACAAACCAAAAAGATTTTTGTTTTTATGGAGAAACCAGAAAATATTCACATTTAAGAAGCTGAAAAATGACTGAAACTAGAAAATATTCACATTTAAGAAGCTGAAAGATGACTGAAACTAAAAAATATTCATATTTAAGAAGTTGAAAAATGACAGAAACTAGAAAATATTCACATTTAAGAAGCTGGAAAATCAAAAATTATTGAAAAAAACAAAACTCAAACTGATAAATCTACTGTATTATCAAAATAGTTGGTGATTAATTAAAAGAATGGATTAATTAGAGCTCTGAACTTCAATTAATCAGATCAATGATGGTGTTTTTCAGGTTCTTGTTTATGTTGTAAATGTAGTGTTTTATAATGTTTTGGACCCACATTTAAAAGATAATGCTGATGAAACACATCATTTAAAACCCCTGTAGTTTACCTGTAGTTGATGGCGAGCCTGACGTACTCGGCTCGGTTCTCCAGTGTGATGTGTGAGTACTTGGAGCTGAGCTGGATGTCCTGACCGCTGGCGTTGGGGACGGTGAACGGCAGCGTCATGGCCTCAAACTCTTCTGCCGTGGCCTCGTTGTCTCTGATGTACATGAGACCAGGAATAAAGTCCTTATCCACCTGAAGAGGAGAAGAAGAAATCACATCACTGTCATATTTACTGTTGTTTATTTATTAAAACATGGCTCGTATTCCTGGGCATCACTTAAACTTGTAAAATTATGAACTGATTCAAATAGAATTGACAGTTGACTTAAACTTAATGTTTGGTTTGAAAAATACAAATAAAATCACTGCTGTCTATAAAATAACGACTTGCATATGTTGAAGCAGTATTCTTAATTCTTAACAGTGAAAAAATGTCTCGCACACGTTTGTCTTCATAACGAGCTGCGGATTAAAGACGACGTCCACATTATTGTCACTTTAAAGCGACTGAAGACGTTTGAAGACACACGATACTTTAACCTCAATATTCAATTTAGCTGCTGATCCCTGATCATACTGAACATTTTGGGAAAAAAGAGACGACTGAAAGAACTGCATTCCTGCTGAAAAGCACAAATGTGTGTTAATGTCCATTTAAAGTACTTTTCAGTGTCATTTAATGTTAAAATGTAAAACTGTTATTCACCTTCATCTATCATCTACTCTGAAGATAACAGGAGGTCAACACTGTGTGCAGCTTTAAATTATTATTATTATTGTTATTATAATAAAAATAATAATAATAATAATAATAATAATAAGTGTGTGTGGACATTCAGGCCCACAACACAAGTGTTCCCGTGAATTCCTGCTCTCCTTCGAGAGTCTTGTGGCTGATTCACTTTCCATCTAACCTCTTCAACAACTGGAGGCTAAAACCACCAAACAAGAAGATCTTTGTGAAGGAGTGAGTCTTTTCTTTCAGCCTGAGTCTCCTCTGACAGATGTTGCAGGAGCTCATGATCACAGCGTGCTCAAAGAGACACGGGTGGACTCGCGTCATCAGCTCCTTTAAAGGTTGTGGCTCAAAGCTCCTCTTCAGGAAACAACTGCAGGTTTATATTTGCATCTATAATAACACTGGAATACAGCTCTTTCAGAGAAGCTCCTTCGTATTTTTCATTTTAATCCACTTATAAAGTAGATTCATAACCGCATTTACAGCTACAGGTAGATAAATGACTGTGATCATCAGGGACGTTTAGTGAAAACATGGCTGCTAATACACATTTTATACTTGGATAATCTCAAATGTATGTCACATATTCACGTCTTTATCTCACTGTTAGACTTTTCCAACAGGAAACTTAAGTTTGTTAACCACTCACTCTCCCACACCAAAGTCCATAGAGAAAATCAGTGATTTTGGCTTGCGGGGGGACACTGCTGGTCCTGCCTCCATCACTGTGAGCTGTGATGTTAAAATCACTAATTTTCTCTATGGACTTTGGTGTGGGAGAGTGAGTGAGTGAGATGAAGTAGCGAACATGGTGGTGACCTGAGCCTGGAGTGAGCATCTTTGTACACACAGGTACAGTGTGAATACAGTGTAATACTGCAGTAACGTTTCATAATGTAGAATTTGGTGCCATTTGGAGCGCAGACAGATTAGGATTTTAATCTGTAGAAGAATGTGCAGAGAGGTTGTGAAGCAGCTCAGGAGGTTAGACCTGTTATATAACATCTGACATAAAGAGTGGACTTTCCTTTTACTTTCACTGAGTAACATTTACTAACACCAGGAATGTTTCTTTTATAACATTCAAACATTTTATAACCCCTCTTATAAAGTGGGCCATATTTTTGTAGCAAGACAAATTTGTGTTTGTTTTCATTTTGTTCTTACACTTTTATGTTGTTTTTTTCAGATTGTAATTTATTGTAAGGTTATCAACATTTGATATGTTTTAAAACAAAGTTTCATTATGTTAGGAAAAATTATTAAAAGGGATTTTAGTAAAAAACCTTATAAATTACAATATTTATGTAGTGTTACACTAAGTAAAAAAGTACATTTATCTTATTTTAGGGAGAAATTGTGGCGTTTAGTAACTTTTAGTTCTAGAATTTTTGTTATAAAGAATTGTTTGTATTTTTTATAACAATATATTTTAACATTTTGTAACTTTTTCATAATGTTATACATGTTTTGTATAACAGAACAATGGCAGAATTACAACCTTTTTTAAGTAAAATATGGAATTTTTTTAATAAATTTCCAAGATGAAGAAGTTAAACCTTTTTTTTGTTCCTTTTTTAAAATTGTAATCTACATTATGACGTTTTGTGTAATTGTTTGAGTGAAGTAAGTGACAATGTATGTAGCATTAGCGACATTAGCTCATGTGTGGACGTACCTCACTGAGGTCAGCGATGGTCAGGTTCATTCCGGCCAGTTGCTTCCACACCGGCTCTGCCAGGTTCAGGCTCAGAGGACTTCCTGTACGGATGGCGATTCCCAGTAAAACTCCTGCAGACGCAGCGGAGCAGAGAACGTTAAGCGCACATCACAACACAAATGAACGACAACCACGTTGTCTGTGAACGTTTGCAGCAAAATAACAGAGACAAACATTTATCTGTGAAAACCTACAGGAAGAATTTGCTGCATACGTTCCCAGGTTCTCTTTATCTCAGATTAAACAGGCCATAAAACAGGCAGATTAACGGGATTATACCTAGGAAGCGGAACATGCACATGTGCAGAGGAGACTTGGCGGCCGGGTTGAGCAGGAAACAGTCTCTGTTGGCGCCTGACTCGTCGCGGCCATTGGGCGTGACGATGAGCAGCGGAGTCAGAGCGTTCTGAAGCTCCTCGCACATTTCTGCGATGGACTCGCTGTAGCCTCCGCCACAGTCGTCCACAGACTCACCTGAGGAACAAAGAAACACAAAAACACAGATGAGGAAACACAGAGAAAATCAGAGTTTTTATTAACCTGTCTTAAAAGCTCAGGAGTTGCAGTGTTACAGATAATCATGCAGATATTTACCCACAAACTTGACCTTCCACACACGATGGGGCAGCAGCAGACTGTCCGGGCTGAACGAGCTCATTTTGGCACACATCTGACCAAACACAGATTTGGTTCCATCTGGACCTGCAAGACCTCCTTTACTGCGGGAACGTTTCACCTGCGGCACCAAGGAGAGCAGAAGAGCCAAAGTTCAGGTTTCTTTGAGCTGTGGTTCTTTGAGCTGAGTGCAAAGACTCACCTGATGAAATCTTTAAACTTTTCCAACAGGAAACTGAAGTTTGTAAAGCACTCACTCTCCCACACCAAAGTCCAGATTTTAACATCACAGCACACAGTGATGGAGACAGCAATAAGTTCAAATGTCTTATTTTGTCACTTCAGCCTTTGTTCAGATTGACCTCAGTGACACAAAGTGACCACACGAGGCAGCAGAGGACCAGCAACTCCCATAGCCCTGTGAGCTAAAATTGATTTTCTTTATGGACTTTGGTGTGGGAGAGTGAGTGGTTTACAAACTTCAGTTTCCTGTTGGAAATGTCTGTCTAACAGTGAGATAAAGACGTGAACATGTGCTTAATGGCAGTCGTGTTTTTACTGCATGTCTTCTGCTGGTTTTTAGCAGCAAGGGTCTCACCACCTCATACAACCACAATTCAAAAACCTGAACGAACACTATATTATGTTTGTTTAGACAGAGAGCAGTGAGCTTCATGTCATCCTGGACATGAAAAGTCCTGATCCAAGAATGTGTGTAAAGACTAAAACACACACACACACAGAAAAAAGAGATGATGTGTAAATCTGAGCAGTTGTTCTGAAGTGAAAATGTGAGGAATGTGATGGTGATGATGATGGAGGATAAATGATTAAGGACCTGTATTCTGTTGAGCTCCACCACAGGTCCATGCTGTCTGTCCCTCACCATCGTGGCTTGAACCACCTTCCTGAAAGCTGCTTCCTGTTCACAGACAAAAACATCCAGATCAGTGATGTTTCAGTGACCATCGATCAAACTCAATCCTTCATCACTGCTCTCTTTCTCTGTGTGCCCTCACTTTGCCCTGGGAGATGAGGATTCCTCTGAGTGTGTCAAAGCCCACTGAAGGTCCGTGTCCCGTCTGACCGAGTCGACCCTCCAGGTCAAACATGGGGATACATGGACAGAAGAGCTCAGAGATGTGGTGCAGGAGCAGCAGCCGGTTCCTCAGAGCCATGATGGGAATCTCCTGCAGGTGGTTGTACTCCATGGGAACCTGAAACACACACACACACACACACAGGAAGCAAAGCTGTAAATCTGTACTGCCCCCTACTGGCAGCTGTGCAGAGTCAGAGTGATGAAGAGTGTGTACCTGAGCAGGCAGCTTCCCAGCGTTGGTGGGTTTACTTGTGGACCAGGAGAGGGTGTGAGCAGAACCACACGCCACGCGGTTGATTTTTTTGCCCTGCAGTGCAGCGACCAGCCGTGGCCTCTGGATGGCGTTAGTGGTCGCGTCTCCCAGTTGGCCCTCGTCGTTGTCGCCCCACGTATAAACTTCACCTGTGCCAAACAAAACAACAGCAACTGAGGTGATTAAAGGGAAAGTTCAGGGGCTTTTTAAATGTCATACTGACTGGAGAGACACAGTCAGTGAAAACATGGCTGCCACTACAGACTTTAGCTACTCAACAAAAAATGTTCTTGATAAAATCTACGTCAGTTTAAATCTACGATATCTGTCACATGTTCATGTCTTTATCACACTGATTGACTTTTTCTTGCGTACACTCCCACACCAAAGTCCATTGAGAAAATCAGTGATTTTAACATCACAGCACACAGGAGTTGTTGATCCACTGCTGCCTCCATCACTAAGTTCAAATGTCTTATTTTGTTAATTCGGCCTTTGAAATATTTAATTTAGACTTAACTCAGGGACACAAAGTGACCACACGAGGCAGCAGTAGACCAGCAGCTATGTTCTCTATGGACTTTGGTGTGGGAGAGTGAGTGGTTTACAAACTTCAGTTTTCTGTTGGAAAAGTCTAACAGTGAGATAAAGACGTGATCATGTGACGTCAGCTACATTCTTACCTTAAAATATATTATTTTGCTAAGTGGCTAAAATCAGTCTTGGAGGCGCTCACAGCACAGTCAGTAAGAACTATCACTTTAATAAAAATCCTACCATCCTCAGTGCAGCAAACACAGTGCAGTGACCCTGTAGCTATGGCGATGACCTTCTTCCCTTGTAGTCCTTGGACTTGTCTGGGCCGTCGAACATGGTCATCAGAACCGTGGCCCAGTCGATGATAGTCTCCTTTTCCCCTTTAGAATCAAACACCGCTGATGTTTAACCACCTCACATGGATTTAGTTTCATTATTTAAAAATAATTACCAGTGATGTGTCAGTGTGGAGTGAAAGTACCAACGTACCAGGTGTAAACCGCTCCAGATTTAGTGAGAGCCACAGAAAACTGAGAGCCACACTCCACTTTGACCACGCCCAGTCCAGTGAGAGAGTCGATCTGAAAACAAATGTATATGTAATTAGAGCTGCAACTAATGATTATTTTCATAATCGATTAATCTGTCCATTATTTTCCCGATTAATCGTTTGGTCCATAAAATATCAGAAAACCTTAAAAAATGACCAAAATTATTCACTTTTAATGATTTCTTTGTTATCCAGAGCAAAGAAATTAAGAAAATATTCACATTTAAGAAGCTTAAATAATCAGAAATCTTGTTTCAATCATGAAAAAAAGCTTCAAACCAATTAAATGATTATCAAAATAGTTGTCGATTTTAGTGTCGAATTCATTAATTGTTTCAGCTCTATATGTATATGTATATATATGTATATATATATATCATGGTGATGATATATGAATCATCACCATGACATCCAGAGAAGTCTTACACTACGTAACAGACACCTGCTTCATTTATGTCCGTGGAGTTTGTAAACCAAAGTCTACAGAGAAAGTCAGTGATTTTAGCTGGCGGGGATACAGAAGCTGCTGGTCCTCTGCTGCCTCGTGTGGTCACTTTGTGTCACTGAGGTCAATCTGAACAAAGGCTTTCAAACACTGAAGTGACAAAATAAGACTTAGTGGTGGAGGCAGCAGTCTCTCCTGTGTGCTGCAATGTTAAAATCAACATGTTCTTAAGATATTGTAGACTTAAACTTTCTCTTTAATTCATCTGCAGGTACGAGTTCATCTCATAAGAAACAGAAAAGCTGATGTTTACACGGATCATTCTCGTCTGTAAAGCATTCACTGACCTCCAGTAAACACCAGTAACTGAACCACTGTGTCATTTACCTTCATGGGGATTTTACAGCCGTCGCTGCCTCCTCGACCCAGTTTACCGTAATCCCCGTCTCCCCAAGACCAAACCATGTCATCATCACTGAGACAAAGAGTCTGAGCATCTCCACTGCCACAGGCAACGTCGATGACCCGGTGACCCTGCAGAGCGTCCACCTGGACACACGGACACAGACACACACTTCAGCTCAGGTCAGGGTGAGTCAGAGACCGCGAGTCACGATTGTGTGAGTGTTTGCACTGACCAGTTTTGGTTTCAGCTGATCTTCACTATCTCCGTGGCCCAGGCGTCCGTAACGACCTTTGCCCCAGGTGAAGAGCTCTCCACTGGCAGTGATGCAGGCACTGTGAGCGCCTCCTGCTGCGATGTCCACCACCTCCACACCCCGCAGAGACTCGATGACACGAGGACGATCACAGGGGCTGAAGACAAAGACGACACAGTTCGATAAAAACACACTTCCTCACGTAATCTCAAGTCCGTCTACGACAGTCATATTCTACATATTTCCACATTCAAACCTTAAAACAATTTTTATTTCTCACAAAAAGACAGAAAAGAACCTCTGCTCTGATCTACTGAGGAGAGTTTTGGACAAATGTCCACACAGGTGTGAAAATGTCAGTGTGCAGTGATGATGATAGGGTTTTATGTCTGGACCTTCTGTTTCCATGGCCAAGTTTTCCATCCTCCGCTTCTCCCCACGAGTAAACCTCTCCCTCTGACGACAGAGCCAGGCAGTGCTTCCCTCCTGAGTTCACCGCCACCTTCCTGATGAACACGTGCTGGATGGACTCCAGTAAAGTGGGTGTGGACACAGACTCTGTGCCGCCGATGCCCAGCCTCCCTCCTGCTCCGTATCCTGTGGCGTACAACTTAAGAAGAACGAGAGGAAACACATGAGACTGAGGTCCAGAACCAGAACCACTGACTGATCCTTGACACGTGTACCGACCTTTCCATCAGCTGTGACAGCAAACAGCGTTTGCTCTCCTCCAATCAGCTGCACCGGCCTCAGTGTTGCCAGCGCTTCAGTGGGCGTGGGCACTTTGACCTTAGCCCCCTCGATGCCGCCCAGCTGACCTCTGTGGTTGTGACCCCAGCCGTAGATGGTGCCGCTGCCACCCGCAGACAGCGTCCAGTCGTCCGGCCGCCGGTTCATCCACTGCACCAGCTGCTCGTCATGTTCGCGCTTGAACAGCTCGTGACTCTCGTGGAGGCCGTTCATGCTCTCGTGGTCGGCCATGAGCTCGCGGATTTTCTTTGTGACCTTCAGCAGGAAAGCGTATTAACGTGGTCGGTTTTCCGATCAAAGCATCACGAGGGACGCGACATTAGCCGGGTGAACTCACCTCATCCAGGAAGGGGCGGGGCAATGCGGTTCTCTTGTCCAGAGCCACGGCCACTCGTGATGCAGTGCAGTATCGACGGAACCACGCCCACTTATGAGTCTCAGCGCAGCATGGCAACGTGTCCAGCTCAAGATCACACGCAAGAGCAACCAAGACCTGGACGAGATGATATGAGAAGTTAATGTCGGGATTATAGGCTGTTCTTGTGAAAATTGGCTTTAAACTCGCTGAACTCACTTTGAAAGTGTATTAAAGTGTGTGTAACGAGGACTGAAGTGTAAAGTTACCTTAAAGAAAGGACTGTGAAGTAGCTGTTTTCCTCCTCTGACGATGGGATCCTCGTACTCATACTGTCTCTGCAGAGCTTCAGGCAAACCTTTGACCAGAGCAGCCAGAGCACTTCCTGTGAACGTCTGACAACAACAAAACAAACACAATCATCACTTAATTGGACATTTATTGACTGTGAAGAAGAAACTGTGATGTCTTCAGTGACCTCACCATAGAGCGAGCCTCTCCGTCACTGTCTCCCAGCAGCCTGTTAATGTTGATGGACTGCCCATACTCAGTGGTCAGGAGCTTTCTTAGCCTCTGCAGAGCCCACATCCTGTGTCCAGCAGCTACACACAGCAGAGAATGGTCACAGGTTTGATTTACATCAGCTACAGTTTGGTGTTAAAGCTCCAGTGAACTCTGACTTTGTTCAGGATAACGGTACCTAGTGCACTGAGCTGAGCGCAGGCGGCGAGGGAAGCAGCCAGACGAGGAACGATGCTCCTGTTGGAGGCAAAGTTCAGCCTGAAGTCCAGGAGACATGTGACCAAGTCCATGGAGGGACAGGACAAGATGCAGCGGTCAGACAGTAAGTCTTTGGGACCTGAGGAAAGCCAAAAGATATGATTTAGACTCTATGAACACAGCATGTACAGGGACTTTTCTACAATAGATCACACAAGTTCTTAGGGATTGGTATTTTGAGCAAAAATGATATTTGAATATTCTAAACTCCAGCACATGAGAGTAAGTTAAATTAACTGCTGCTGCCAACTTGTTGTAGTAGATGCATCAAAATGGCTGTAGGTCATCACTGGAGTAGAATACATTTGTTTTTATAAATGCATTATGTATCATTGATAAAACATTTGTACAAATAGTCACAGTAACTGATTGTCATTTTATAACCAGGGGTGTCAAATTATCGCATTAATTGCGATTAATTAATTACAATCATATTTAGCGCGTTATGTTATTTAATTGCGTTAAATAAAATAACATGTTAAAACTAACCCTGTATGTGATTTCAAAAACGCTCCGACAGCACCATCAATAAAGGTAGAGTGATAAGCGTTCTGTGTAAGGTGGAGTTAGCTGACCACCGAAGCAGCTCAAGTTTAGCCTACCATGTAAATGCAAAGCACCCAGTTGCGAGTGCAGCCACAGCTAATGTTAGCAGCGAAGATGTTAACATTTAGCGAGCCATAGCAAAGCTCTTCGCCAAACTTAACTGGAGAACACCCCGCGTATGAACAAGTCTGTGACCGACAGGCTACTTTATAGACCCTTTCGAGAGCTACGTCACAGAAATGTGCGCGTGCAGTTTGGGGTCAGAATGAAATGAAATGAATGAAAATACATCAAGTTAAGGGCTTTTCTCAGGAATGTTTAGGTGAGATTAAAAAAGAGATTAATTAGATTAATTAATTACAGATCATAATTAATTAATCTCTCAATTTTTTTAATCGCTTGACAGTTCTATTTATACTCGTGCCCATCCCTATTAAAACATTTTCAAATCAGTCGATACCAATAAATATCACAATTATTGTCTGATCATTGATGATCGATAAGAACTGAGTGACAGTTGGGGGAAAAAACAGTTAAAGATGGTTTGAAACGTCTAAACGGACTAAAAAACAACAACAAACACAGGTTGAAACATGAGGTAAATGTTTATATCCGGTCACAAAACATAACATCACTCTCTATATCACATCAGAACTAAAGTATTGTATTGTGACCCAGCTGAGGGTGAACACTTTTCAGAATCACTGTCTCTGTTGTTGTTTGTGTGTGCGTGAGAGTGCGTGTGTGTTAGTGGCGGCTCACCAGCAGCAGGCATGATGGGATACACGGTGAAGCGCCAGCCCCATCCGTTCACTGAACCATCACTGGTGAATTTCCACTTCAGTTCATCTCCAGGGATTCTCAGTTCGCTGGACCAGTCGGACCATTCCCGACCTGAAACACACACACATACACAGAAACACTATGTTAAACTGTTTTTTTTTTTCTTTCTTTCAGTTTGAACTGGTCACATCCTCCTCTCATCACCTGATCTCACAGAGACGATCCTGTTGGCTCCGTCCATGATGGTCAGAGGGTCGTGACGTCTCTCTGTGGAACACTGTCGGTCAAACTCAATCCTGAGACCTTCAGCTCCTGTAAGACAGTAAAATGGAATTAAAAAGGAGTTCAATAAAACATGTGATAATCAGATAAACTTTTATTTATTCTGTCCTCATTCTATTTACTGTTATTCTAGATTATTATTGCTGTACAGCACTTCGGTCCACTGTGGTTTTAATGGCATCCTATAGTTGTATTTGAATGGCAGTATTGTAGTGTGTGTTATTATGGTATGTGTGAACGTCTGCGTATGTGCGTGTGTGTACCTGGGATCTTGACGGTGCCGCTGGTGGACGTATCATCAGTGTACGGGTGACTGCTCTCTACAACGACCGGCTGTGACGACAGTCGTCCGCTCTGCGAGTCCGTGGCGACGTCCTCCAGCTCAGTGACGCACAGCTCCAGCAGCATGTCCGCCACCTGGACAAAGACACAGACGTGTCCCGTGTCAACGACTGGACTTACGGTTTCTCTGCAGCTACGTGGACGATACACAGAACACAGAACCTCACCTGGGGATACGCTGTTCCCATCCCGGACAGAACCGCAGACAGAACCTCTTTGCCTTTGTCTCCGGAGCGACAGGACACAGCCAGTTTCAGCACGTCCACCATCACGCGGGTGTCATCAGGGACCAGGAGGCTGGTGAACTCGTCCAGATACTGAGGCTCTGGACCGACCACTTTACTTTGACTCTCTGAGTCCTGACGATGACACAAAACCACCACAAAGTGGCACTGTTACATACATGTGATCATGACGGTGGGGGGGAAGAGAATTTCTCATCATCACAATAAACCTGACCTCTTTAGTCTTGGTCATGGTCTCAGCGATGATGCTGGCTGCTCCCGGATCATCAGTGACGGGGATGAAAGGACGCGACGAGGCACCGGAGGCAGACGGAGTCACAGCCGATGACGGAGTGACGGCATCTTCTGATGAAGGACCCTGTTCACACACACATAATCATCATCATCATCATCACAGTCTGAAACAGTGGAGGAATCAGGTCATTACAACATGTGACTAGGGACGGGCATAATTAAATGTCGATCGATTAATTGATCAGTAAGAATTTCGTTGATGACGTACATTTTTTATCGATAAAATTAATGCATGTTCTGTTGCGTAGTCTGACACAGACAAGGGGAGCACAAGTCGCAGCCTCCCTGTCCCAGGTCTCTGCCATGACGATCAACTAAGAAAATGTAATCAAATGCCCATCCCTACATGTGACTAAACACTGCGGGTGTTTATGGAATTTAAAAGAAGATCAAATTTCACTGACACACATTATTACTGTCATTCATCACTTTTCTGTTCCAAAATTGAACACACTTCTTCCTGTCCAGGGCCCGCGGGTTGTGGTTGTTGTTGTGGTGTGTATATAGTGTAGTGTTGTTGTTCACCTCGTTCTTCTTGTCCGGGGTCCATGGGTTGGGGCTGAGTCGTTCCTCTGCTTCAGAAGGAAGAGGCGGTCCTTCTTCGTCGCTGACACAGGATGAGGAGGAGGAGTCTGATGGCGGGACAGGTGAGCTGGACGGACACTCGGCAGGTAGAATCATGCTGGCCGGCATCAGAGCGCCGACCACTGCGTCTCTGTGAAGACACACACAACAACAACAACAGTGACACCTTCTGTCAACAGTGAGAAAATGCAGGAAATCAAAGTAAAAACACTGATGGGTGTAGAACTAGATGACTCGTAGAATTAGTGGGAGGAGCTAAAACCAGAGGATTGAAGCATAAAGGAAACATGTGGTGAAACTTTGTGTTTGCACATAAGAAGAAAATGTGTTTTAAACATTATTTTGATCTTTTTAAGTTCTTCAATCATAGATAGTATATATATATATATACTACAGTTTGATTTCAAGCAGAAAGTAAGGTCACACAGAAGAGGGGTGACTTCACTGGTTGGTTTATAGAATCAGTAATCATTTAGGTCATCATTAAATAAACTAAACTGTGTATTTTTAATAAGAAAAACTACTCAAAACATAATCATTATTGTATTGAAAATCCCAGAGACTGTCTGTCGTCAGTACCTGGCATACATGATCTGCAGAGCGGACAGAACATGAGACAGAGCCTGTTGTTTGGCCAAGTTTCCGTCCAGACTGAGCAGAATCTTAGCGAGCGACGGTCGATTGGACTTCACGTTGTTTTGTCCAGTCATCTTATTGCTGACGGTTGACGAGTCACTGTCTGACTGGACACCTGTGAGGAGACACATCAACATGAAAACAAACACCTGGTCCAGGCCCATGAGGTTCTGTGGCGGCCATTTTCTCTAAACTACTTCATTTTGTCCGTTAATGAGTTCCACACATGTAAACGTAGTAACTTCATGCAAACTTTGAAACATTCAGATATTTCACAGTTACTGCTTTTCCAGAACACTTAAAGTAAAGGGACAGAGCGCTCATTTAGCCATCAGTGTGCTGCGTCTAGTCTTCCTCTACGATTGTTTTGTTCATTTGTGCAAATTATCACAACAGCCCTAATGCATGTATTCAGATTGTAGATATCGTTCTCACTTTAATGCCTCATTTTACACAAAATTTCAACTTGTTTCTTAACATTCAGACATTTAATTAGAAACCTAAATTCATTATTTTTAACTTGTTGAAACTGTGACGACACCAGCAGCTGATGACCAGGTCAGTGCTGCCAACTACAAGTAGAAGAAAAGTTATTTGAATCATTGGTATCTGCCCAGAATCAGTGCATCATCTGTAAAAAAATAAAACATGGAAGTTTGTCTGAGCTCCTTCTTCATCATCATCATCATCATCATCATCATCATCATCACAGTTTAAATGAGCACACTGGTATGTGAACACCGTGTGAAGGAGACGGAAGATTACCTAAATAGGAGGCACCGAGCGAGTCTCTGGCAGTCTGGAAGAGAACTGGCTCGTGAACAGAGGGCGTGGTCACATCCACCGTGGTCCAGGCCACACTGTGGGAGGAGCCACAGGCCACACGAGTGATCTTCTGTCCCTCCAGACCCTGGACCAGCGTGGGTTTCCTGTTGACTGTGGTGGTGCCGTTTCCCTGCTGACCGTGGTCGTTGTCTCCCCATGCATAAACCTGACACACACACACACACACACACAACAATGTAAGTTTTTTGTTTTCAAAGTCTACCATAGCTTAAGAACATGTTCCCATCTTTATCTCACTGTTAGACCCACTTTTCCTTCTGTAAACTGAAGTTCATTAACCACTCACTCTCCCACACCAAAGTCCATAGAGAAAATCAGTGATTTTAACATCACACACACACACAGTTCAAATGTCTTATTTTGTCACGTCAGTGTTTGAAATCCTTTGTTCAGATTGACCTCAGTGACACAAAGTGACCACACGAGGCAGCAGAGGACCAGCAGCTCCTGTGTCCCTGTGAGCTAAAATCACTGATTTTCTCTGTGGACTATGGTGTGGTAGAATGAGTGGTTTACAAACTTCAGTTTCCTGTTGGTAAAGTCTGTCTCACAGTGAGATAAAGACGTGAACATGTTAAGAAGACATCTTAGACGTTTGTGTCCCTGCTGGCAGAGATGGTTTTCCTATATATCTTCAGTTGAAACACATTTATCCAGCCACATGAAGAAAGAAGGTGTTTCCAAGCAAAGATCAGATACAGGGCTCCCCCTACAGGAGAACAAACACACAGCAGGAGCAGAGCAGTGTTATTAGTGACGTTAGTACAAACCTGTCCAGTGTCTGTCACAGCCAGACAGTGTAAAGCTCCAACAGCCACATGGACGATTTTCTTCCCTCGCAGTCCTTCCACCATCTGAGGCTTCCGTACGTGGACATCAGTGCCGTGACCCAGTCGGAAATAATCTCCTTTTCCCCTATGTGGTCAAACAAACAGTGAGACAATGGATTACAAAAAAATAGATGAGTAAAGAATGATGAATCTACTCATGTCTTTAACAGCGTCTCACCAGGTCCACACCACTCCTGATTTGGTGAGAGCCAGAGAGAACTGTGCTCCACACTCGATCTGACAGACGGCCTGACCGTTGAGACGCTCGATGTTCTGAGGGATGTTACAGCCTTCACTGCCTCCACGGCCCAGTTTACCGAAGTCTCCATCACCCCAGGAGAACACCAGGCCTGAGATCAATGACAACATACACATAATAATATGTTACATAATCATCACAACAAGAGACCTGAGAGAGAAACTTATTCTGTCATTTTCCTTCATTTAAAAAAATGTTTAAAAAGTTACTGATAATGAAATAATAATAAAAAATCTTTATTTAACTATTTAACTAAACAATTATTAACCATTGTTAACATTAATTAATGCACCCCGTAAGCTTTATTGTAAAGTGGGAAACAGGGAAACTAATTTATTTAACTTTAGAGATAAAGAAACCTTTATTAAATTAATATATAATATACATAATATTACTGACATTAACATTATATAGAGATAATATATGAATTAATAACTAAATAACATTCATAACTGGTTAGTTAAGACATTAATGAAATGTTTAATCGATGACTTGTTGCCATCCTCGACAGTATAACTGTAAAAGAGTGAGATATCCTGGTTTCATCAGTGCAGAGACATAATTACCTTCATCAGTGAGAGCCAGAGTCTGAGCGTCTCTGCTGCCACAGGCCACCTGGATCACACGATGACCCAGAAGAACTTTGACCTGGACGAGGACACACACACCACAGTAAAATGAATAAAACTCTCTGGTTTGTCTGTAGAGCAGCTGATGACAGCGAGACTCACCAGTTTAGGCCTGAGCTGCGTGGTGTTGTCTCCGTGTCCGAGGCGTCCATATTCTCCTAAACCCCAGCTGTACAGTTCTCCACTGGACGTGATGGCGGCACTGTGAGAGCTGCCGCATGCGATGTCACGGATACGCTTGGTCTTCAGCGCCTCGATCAACCGTGGTTTGTCACAGTTCCTGCAAACAAGAGAGACAACAAAACATTTACCTTTCATTTACAGCCTCTATGATGTCTTACGTATTAGAGTATCAAACCTTTGGAAATCACTGCAGCTGATGATGAATGATTGATTGATTTTCTGACCCATAAATTACATTTTCCTCCATTTGATAAAATAGAACCCTTAATAACAAATGAAACAACAACTTAATTTTACCCTTTTCTCACCGTTAGACAGACTTCTCCAACAGGAAAGTGAAGTTTGTAAAGCACTCACTCTCCCACACCAAAGTCCATAGAGAAAATCTGTGACTTAAGCTCATGTGGACACAGGGCTCACTTTGTGTCACTGAGTTAAGTTTAAATGAAATATCTGAAAAGCCGAAGTGACAAAATAAGACATTTGGACTTAGGAGTTGTTGATCCACTGCTGCCTCCATCACTGTGTGCTGTGATGTTAAAATCACTAATTTTCTCTATGGACTTTGTTGAAGTGAAGGTAAAACATTAAATTAGTTGTCAAAAGAATTAGTATTTTCAATAAATATATATATGTATATATTTCATGTGAAACAAGTAATCAAAAAAATTTTTTAAAAAGTTTTTGTGTCTTGACAAGTTCCTGAGAACAAAAATGTAAAATTGGTCAATTGATACATAATAATCAGCCAATGCTGTTGATTAAAAATGACAAATGTCTCCTCACTCATGGTCCCGTACGTGTGCAGGTGAACCTACATTCTGCTGAAGTGACCCAGTTTGCCGTCGTCTCCTTCTCCCCAGGAGAAGACCTTCCCGTCCACAGTCAGTGCCATGGCGTGACGTCCTCCCGAGTGCACCGCCACCTTCTTCACCACGTAGTTACTGAGCGCAGTGATCTGACGGGGAATGGGGATGGTTCCACTGGACAGACCCAGACCTAACCTGCCGTTAGTGGCTTCACCACAGGCGTAAATCTTCCCTTCCACCGTCACTGAGAAACAACCACAGAAACACAGAATTATACAACAGGGGCTCTGTTCTACCATTTATTTAGATTTCTCTTTGGAAGATCTGATATCGATTCATAAAATCCTTACACTGAACTTTTAATATGGATTATTTCCTGTCTCTGACCAAACATTTCACAATATTATCAAAATTACTCTCATTTTTATTTGAACAACATACTCAAAAAGAAAATTGTGTGATATTTGTGCAGATCTGTGTGGAACAAATGTGTTCTCTTCAGAACACATGTAGAATAAGATGTGTGTCAAGGACATTTCACACATGTTGGCTTTTGACGACATGAATATGATCATCTGTAAAATGGACGGTGCAATTTCAAAGGGAAAAGTTCAGCATTAGCCTAGGAAGATAAGCCATGCTTTAGGGTTCAGCTCATGGGGATCATCATAAATAATAACTAATAAAGAAATAAATGAACTTCACACTCACCAGCGAAGAGGCTTTTGGATCCACCGGCCACTTGGACCACGTTTAGAGCAGAGAGCGTTTCAGAGAATGACGGCACTTTGATCTGTGACAACAAAACAACAATTTCATTCTGATGATGAGACACTTTGAGACGACTTTTACTGGAAATAAAACGTGGATCTAGATCTTGCCCAATAAAATGTAGGCAAGATCCAGATTAAGGATGATTTTATCCCACATGGTAGTGAATTAACATCCACCGGAATTGTTAATCCGAATAATTAATGAATGTGGAAAATCGATTATATTTAACAGAGATAATAACAGAGGTGGTTTGAAAGTGCTGTATTGTTTCAGATGTGCCACAAGGGGGCGCTGCATAAAATATTTCATTAGACTTTTCTGTAATGACAAAGATGTTTCTGTGAAAAGATAAGATTAACATGTTACATTTTCCAGTCATGTTAGTGACATGTATTTTTAACATCATAATATCTGTAACATTTGTTTATCATGTTAGTAACGTGTCTGCAACATGTTTCCAGAACATTAGTAAAACGTTTTGAAACACTATGTTTTTAAACGAACCAGATGAAGGCTGATGAACAGAAACCCAAATAAAAAGACTTAACCTTTTTGTTTCTGATCAAATGTAATGTTAAGTCATTTCACTGTGGTGTAGAGACACCATGGCAATAATCTTTATTCATTTCAGGACCAGGGGCCTCATTTATAAAAGAGTGCGCAGCATAGTGCATTGATTATTTTTTTTCTGGTGTAACATGTACTGTATGTTTAGACATGACTTATCCGTGTGAGCTGAATTTACAGATCATTTCAACAATCAACAAAGTGTCACACGTCATCATCTACACACATTACGCACAGAATAAGCAGACATAGCTCACGGAGTTACGCCATATAACGATTCATTACTGTCACTGATTGAGTGTTGTGGAAGCTGGGGAGGGAGGAAGAGGGAGGAAGAAGATGCCGGTGTCAGAATAACTTTTTTGCAGTTATTTCGTTATCGTATGATTAAAATGGGATAAAGAAAATCTTCAACTCACCGTTCAAGTCCCATTTTCTTAGAGCAAATTAGTCCGTAACTTTATTTTGGAGTGTTTAAAACATTATAGACTGACGTGTGTTCTTGTCAGCAGCTGTGTGTCTATTTACATCGCTGTGTTACATAAAGAAAATATTCATCTGTGAAAATTAATTAATAAAAATTAATAAAGTAAGCAAGTGAGTCTCCCTCTCTCACTAACACACACACACTACAAACAGTAGTAGATCAGTTTCGTCTCCAATGTCCTCTTTGATGTTATCCACATATGTTCAGACGTACGTGGTGTATCAGTTTGTCACAGAATAATTCACATTTGTCACTGTAGACACATTAATAATATTATTTTGAAACACTGTGATAAATTTCAGATCTTAATATTGCAGTGTCTCCATCTGATAAGAATTTGCAGAGCTCTCCGCAAATTCTCATGGCAGCTTGAGAGTTTGTGCTGCGATCTGCAAACTTCCCCGCCAAGTACATTTTTATACATGCCATCTGTGCGTGAAAGCAAGCGTACGCCGTCTTTTTGTGTGTATGCACGGTTTTTACGTGAGGCCCCCGGTTGTTTAACAGGCTTCATACTCTGCAGCTGACAGTAGGGGGCAGCAGCGGGTGACTTAGTGAGAGCACCAGTGAGTGCAGTGCTGGACTAGTGTAGTATTTCACTTATTATTGTAAATGTCCCTGTTGTGGGACTTATAAAGGATTATCTCAGAAACATTTTGTATCATATATATGTGTATATATAGATATAGATGAAGAGAGAGTGAAGACCTTGGATCCTTTGAGTCCTCCCAGCTGGTCTTTATCGTTGAGTCCCCACACAAAGACTTTGGTCCTGATGGTGGCTGCAGACTCTAGACCTGAAGACTTTTTACGAGCCAGACTAAAACACAAAAACAAAAACACATAGAGAAAAAGTGAAAATTCATTCATCACTTCAATCATCTTTCCTTGATTTAAACCTTTTGCCTTTAGGGCAGCAAAACAGGGCAATTAAATCTCACACTACAAGATTCATCTCACATCCAGCACACAAACTAATCTAGGTTTAGATAAATGAACTTAATAAAGTGTCTGAATGGATCTGTAACCGATGAAGAAACATGTTACAGTTTCAACACTGCACACGTTCCTCACCTGCCAGTGGCTGTTTTCTCATCTTCCTCTTCCTCGTTGTCGGACGCCAGGAAAGGGACCGTGGCCAGATCGTCGTCTTCTGCTCTGATCCGTCCCACGATGCTGAGTCCGTGAATCTTACAATCGATGCCAGAGCTGCGGCACTGCTTGATGGCGATCTCGATGTATCTGTGATACTGTGGAATGTAAACAACACCAGAAGTTCTTTTTTACACTAGTAAACAAAGATCATATGTTCACGTGAAGGAGGACGGACACAGACAGATGGACAGACCTCGGTGCAGTCAGTGAGCAGCAGCACTGTGGTGTCTGTCGGGTTGATGTTTATCGTCTTCAGCTCGATCAGGTTGTTCAGGGAGCTGCCACCTGCACATGAACATTAACATCATCACTGTGTTGTTCAGACAAGAGGAGAAAAGACATCAGAGTAAAACTAAAAGCAGACTGTTCTGTGAGTGCCCCCTGCTGCTGAGAACAAGCCTCAGTCTCACGTCTTTATCTCACGGTCAGACAGACTTTTCCAACAGAAAACTGAAGTTTGTAAACCACTTACTCTCCCACACCAAAGTCCATAGAGAAAATCAGTGATTTTAACATCATAGGAAACAGGAGTTCCACTGATCCACTGCTGCCTCCATCACTAAGTTCGAATGTCTTATTTTGTCAATTCAGTGTTTGAAAGCCTTTGTTCAGATTGACATCAGTGACACAAAGTGACCACACGAGGCAGCAGAGGAGCAGCAGCTCCTATGAGGTTTGGTGAGGGACAGTGAGTGGTTTACAAACTTGAGTTAAAGACATGACATAGATATCAGAGACTTTAACTGATGGAGATTTTTTCACAAGTCTTTTGTTAAGAGGCTAAAAATCTGTCTCTGTCGAATTCTCAGCACAGCATCTCATACAACAACACGGTTTACTGTTAACTCACCTGACACCACCACCAGTGAGGGCATGTAGCTGCTGTCTGCAGGATCTACAATCATCTTCAGTCTGTGAACGAGGACATCAGGGAAAAGCTCTAGACGGATCCAGTGCTGTGGAGAAGAAGGAGAAGAAGGAAGATGAGGTCATTTACACGACAATGAACTAATATTAATATTTTATCACAGTGAGAGTTCAATCTGGCTGCACCTTCCCCTGTGAGCCGGACGACTGCCAGCACTGGTCACTGCAGTCGATGAGTCGTGACGCCTGGTTCACAGAAGACGATACGTTGAGACTCTTCACGGCTCGAGACCAGTCATCGATCAACATCCCACGCTGACTGCTGTGGTGCTTCTTCAGCTGCTTCCCTGAGCGGCCGCAGAAGGCTGGAGACTGACCTGAGAGGACAGGGAGAAGCAGGTTAACACAAATACACAAACACACAAACAGAGTGTGTAACACCGGTGTGACTCACCAGGTTCGTTGATTCTACCAAACGAATGTCTGGTGTTGTGTTTGCGAGTCTTGAAACAGTTTTCACAGAAGTCGAAGTCATCGCAGTTCTTACATTTGAACCTGGGGCCGTTGATCGGGAACATCTGGCAGCCGTCGCACCTGCACACACAGAGAAGATGGTTATCTATCTATCTTTTATCTAAAGGGAGAGTTCAGGATTTTTAACAGTTGATTGTGCTGCAGGAGATGCACACTCACTCAAACATAAGTGAGAAAAAAAACAGATTTTAGCCTCTTAAAAAAAACTCACTTAGATCACGTCTTTATCTCACTGTTAGACAGACAACAGGAAACCCCTCATTCTCCCACACCAAAGTCCATAGAGAAAATAAGAGATTTTAACTCAGAGGTAAACATAAACATGTGTACTTTTTAATCAATTAACAAATGTGTAAATAACTTTAACTGCTCAGCAGCAGGGGGCGCTCTCAGCTCTGTCTGTGAGATGCTGTCTATGTGTCTGCTTCTCATAAAACCTCAGATACCTGACTCCTGGATGAACACTGGGCACCAGTTCCATTTCTGACAGCAGACCAGTCCAGTGAGACTGCTGAGGGAAGTCCACGATCACGTCCTTCCCGTTGGCACTGAAAGCTGAAAAAACAAAGGTGACCGATGAATAAATCTGTTACTTTATCTCATATTCTGTTGTGTTATGTTCCTTTATTTTGTATATTTCAAAAAAGTCAAGTGCAGCCTGTAAAGGAGGCAGAGCCTGGACTCACCTTTGACGACCCCAACACTCCTGTGAGTGACGGAGCCCCACTTGTACTTTGGCGTAGTGACGGTGGGTTTCACTCTCACCTTGTCACCGATTTTTATATGAGAGGGAGAAGTTTGTGGAGGGAAACCTGGTAAAGGAACAGAATGACAGTCATTCAGACTCACATCCACTGTGACCGAGAACATTTAAGGTGTTTAAATGACAACAAAGTTACCGAGCAGCTCGATGTGGATGTATCTGACCCAGTACGTCCCTCCTTTCTGCTGCCAGTCACACTGCACGTTTAAATCATGGAGTCCGTCTCTGTCCAGTTTGATCACTTTGCCCACATCGCCATCATACACTTCCTCGTACGTCCTGCAGCACTTCACCATCATCCCCACCTGCACACAAGCCACACGAGTCATCACGTGTCCTAGTGTTACACTTCACGTTTTTGTAACATTACGATATTTTGTGACATTTGTTCATAATGTTAGCAACATGTTTTTGCAATTTGTAATGTTGGATTGCTTTAACTCACTGTCTGTGACATCTATGTCACATGTTCACGTCTTTATCTCACTGTTAGACAGACTTTTCCAACAGGAAACTGAAGTTTGTAAACCACTCACTGTCCCACACCAAAGTCCAGAGAGAAAATCAGTGATTTTAGCTCACAGGGACACAGGAGCTGCTGCTCTACTGCTGCCTCGTGTGGTCTCTGTATGTCACTGGAGTAAGACTAAATGTGGAATTTCAAAGGCCAAACCCATAAAATAAGACATTTGAACTTAGTAATGGAGGCAGCAGTGGATCAACAACTCCTGTGTGCTGTGATGTTTTCCTGTTGGAAAAGTCTGTCCGACAGTAAGATAAAGACATGAAGCTGTAGAGCTTCTCTCACCTGAATGTTTTCTCTAACGTAAACAGCATAATCGTCATTACTCTGGAAATCCGCTCTCTTCTTAAACGTCTGGCTTTCGGTCACGACGGCACCTGGAGGCTTTAACGTAAATAAAAAAACAAAAACACACAGACATGAACGTCACAGCAGTTCAGATAATTACTGAAGGAGAAAAATAACAGTGAAAGTTAGCTACCACAGGGAATGTTGGCTCCGCCTCCTCCAGCTCTTCCAGCACCTCCTCGTCAGAGAATTCGTCCGATACGGTGTCGACGTCTGACGTCTCGGTGACGTGAACATCTGGATGATCGAGCAGCCAACTCACCAAAGCCTCCACACCTGAAAACACAGCTCAGTTTTAGCACAACAAGACACATTTTACCACGTATCCCAATAAAAGTAGATTATGTTGAATTTACATAACTATGATAATCAGGAATGGGGAAAATGACTTTGTTAAATGCAGTATATGTACAGTCTGTGAGGTCGGGAATATACAGTATACGGTATTATCACACATTGCGAGTTGACTGTGGTGAAATGACATTATCGTGATAATCGTGAATGAGGAAAATTGCTGACTTGAAAATACTGACCAACATATCGACCACATGATTTCTTGCCAGTCATTCCCAAACTCATGATTTACAATTTAATTTACGATTCTGGATGCTTTTTTCTATGATGGGACCAAAACATGACATCATTTCATCCCATTCCCATCAGCCCTATGGGCAAAACTCCACCCCTAAAACACTTAAAGTTGTATTTTTAGTTTTTGTAAAATTACATGTAGTAACAGGTATAATGTTTCATTATTTGAGTAAAAATATGTTTGCTTTGTTACACATTTGTTGTGACGTTATCAACATAGTTTTAAGTCATGTTAGTATCCTATTTTTTTTCGTGATAGCATGTTTCTGTTTTTCCTGTTTGTTTTTTTTAATCACACTAGCTTTGCTCAGAATAATCGTGATTTCGTGACATTAAATAAAATGCCTTAAATCATTTTGAATGATTGGCAGACGTGTATTGTTTGTGTATTGTTTACCTGGAGCTCCAGAGGCGGAGCTTGTGGTTCCCGACAGCGACTTCAGTGCAAACTCGATGTTCTTCCGTGGAAAACCCATCTCCATGAGCTGGAGGACGATAGGTAAAGGCGGGACAGGCGATGTCTTCTGTTTCTTCTGTTTGGGCACCTTTATGTGTTGAATGGTTACAGGCGTGGTGGCTTCACTGGAGCTGCTCTCCTCAAACAGAGGAGACGACGGGTGGGCGGACTCTACAGCCAGAAACTGACACACGGCCAGAGCCGCCGCCTACACGCACACACACACACACACACAGGTTCAGAGGTTATCCGACAGGTCAGCTGAGGTCAAACTCAACAAAATGGACAGATGAGCTGATTTTAAACTAGACATCTAAAGGATTTTTTGTAATCTCAGAACATGAAAAATCAGATCTGTCATTTGTCCAATTTGGTATTTGTCTCTAATCTCGTTTTATGGGACTCAGTATGACTCACCTCCATCTCCTGTCGGTCAAAAATGGCTTTGATTGGCGATGGCTGGGTGGCAGCAGAGAGCAGCTGCTGCAGGAGGATCAGAGGAGGAAGTGGACCTTCAGGAGACAAGTCTCCAACATCAGGAGACGTCACTACCACGTCCTCTACAAACACAAACACACACCAGTGTAGATGAATTCAAGCCCAGTGAGAGGAGAAAAGTGATAACTCATCGATAAATAGAGAAAGTAATCAACTTAAAGCTGCGACTGACCGCTGGAGTTGTTCCCGATGTCGACGACTGCAGGCTGAGACAGAATCTGTCGCAGTTTGTCCTGATGACAGAGCAGAGCACGAGCTGCTTTCAGGATGTAGAGTCTGAGCTGCTGACAGCGGAGAAGATGTACGTCCACCTGGTCAGCTGCAAACACACACACAAACATGGGACACCATCACCATTATTGCCAGGAACAAAATATTACACTCTACTTTCATTTAAACTAAGTCTCTGTCCTCACTGAAACAGATCTTTTTCTTTGTCGTTTCCATCGACATGGAACATGTAGTTCATGAATCAGGCCTGTATGTGGCGCTATAAAAATGTCTCATGAACAAGAGTTATTAAGAGTGTCTTATTTTCTCACCCGTGAGTCCACGACTCAGCGATTTCTTCATACGCTGTTTCTCCAGTTTACTTCCAGCCAGACTGACGAGCTGAGCCCAGACCGTCAACATGGGCTCAGTGAAGGGGAGGTTCTGTACACTGAAGAAGACTGCAGGCAGCTGAGGAACAACATCAACAGAGTCAGGACTCTCTCATTCTAACTATATCTTTTATTACAGACCTTATGTTTGAATGTTTGAGGTCTTATGTAATAATGTCTCATTGTTATTTTATACACGACAATAAAGAACCATAGTTGTTGAAAGTTGAATGAAGAGTGAGAGGAGCAGTTCAACTGTTCATACCGGTCTGAGGTGACTGAGCAGACAAACCCTGCACGTCCTCATCTCGTAGAACTGAACGGTGATTCGTCCTTTAGGTGTGATGCGTGTGACTGTCCCCTCGCCGTACTCCTCGTGGACAACCTGACCTCCGAGCCTCAGGCGACCGTCGATCCCTCCGATCACGGCCAGCACGGCCATCAGACTGCCCACACTGGGAGCGTCCAGGTCAGGGAAGTATTCCTCCAGGAAACACTGACACGAGGAGGAGACACACTTTTTTATAATCTATTATTGTGATAAATAAATGAACTCAGGACTCAGGCTAAAAGACAAGCTCTTACTGCTTCAGACTGGCAGCCTGTCATCACGTCTCCGATGGCGCTGAGCTGAGCGTTGATGTAGTCGTTGATCAGACTGTTCCACTGTCCCAGTGAGTGCAGTGTCCTCAGGACAGAGACGATCTCCTCGGCCAGTGTGCTGCTGTGAGTGGCAGTGAGAGATGCCTGAGGGCGGGACTTCCTCTTCCGCAGGGAACCCTCTGTGAGCAGGAAGTGACATACATAAAACATACAGTGGTGACAAAAAACGTGTAACTTTATTTCAGATGAGTGGTCTCACCTCTGAGAAGAGGCAGGTCTGATGAGCAGGTGCTCAGTAAAGTTCCCAAGAAGCCAAACAACTTCTCCACCAGGAACTTCATGTCCTGAGAACGCTCCGACTTTTCCCAGGAGGGAAGAACTGCCTGCAGGAGGCGCAACGCCAGGATCTGGAAACAGGAAAGGAGCATGAGACGTGGACAAGTGTCTGGCCTTGTCCACACAAAGCCAGGTATCATTAAAAACTGAGCTATTGTGTTTTCTTCCTCCGTCTATATTTTTTAAACAGTTTTTGCCTTGTGACGTATTAAGATGTGATGGAAAATGTCACCAAAGTAGCATTTCTGTACTATTTGCCTGTTCAAAACTACACACAGTGGTGATACGCCATCTAAAAAGGAGCAGAGGTGAATAAGTGATAACTCTGTCCAACTTCAACTTCCTCCACGCAGACACACAATCACCCAACTCCGACAACGTGGGATCATTTAGAAAACTGAGGACAACACTAGGACTAGACTAGACTAGGTGTTGTCAGAGTGATGAGCAGCAGTATGAGAAGCACATGACTGACCTGTCTCTGCAGAGAGACGGCGTTGAAGGACTGGTGTCCCTCGATGATTCGTATGAGCAGACTGATCCAGGCGGACGTGCTGAGTGTGCTGCACATCTGAGGCATGAGAGCAATGCTGCGGATGAAGCCCAGAGTGCACCAGCTCCTGTGCTGTTCCCGAGACACCAGCCTGTGAGAGTGAGAGCCTGCAAAACAACAACAGGTTACAATATGACAACAACAACAACAAGACAATTTAATCAGATCTATTATTCTGTGAAAACTCAGAAAATGTACAAAAATATGGACCAATAGATGAACTGATGCTACAAAACAAATCACATACATCATGTAAGAATGTTAGCCGATGTAATGTTACAAAAACCTGTTGTTGTTTATATCTTATTTATTTTTTACTAATGCATTTTTTGTAAAATCAGTAAAAAATCTAAACCATGAGGTCCTGGAATGACTGGAGGGAAGAATAAGGAAGGTGAAATATTAATGCAATGAAGCTGTAAAATGACTGTGACTGATGTTTATCAGGACATATAGTAAATGTCCGTGCTCACGTACCGGACTTGTCGTTGGCTCCGCTCTCCACCAGCATCCTCAGGAGACCGCACAGTGTCCGCGTGGCGTCCGTCTGCAGCAGTTCAGCGTAGACTCCAGACGACAGCGACAGAGTCTTCAGCAGGTTCACGGTGCTGGTTAACATCATGGCTGTCGGGTGATTGCTCTTCTCCATCAGCTCGCCTTCTGGAACAAACACACATCTACCATGTCCACCAGCACACAGACTCCGCCCACAGGCACATAGACTCCACCCCACATGTGTACACGTGCGATGTACTTTCAATTTCTCAAATGTCATGTAACATAATGTGTGAGTGTTTCTCAACCGGGAGGAAACATAACCACTGGGGGGCACCAAAGCGCCACAGAGGGTCAACAAAGAAACCCTTTTGATTTTAAGGACATAATAATTTTATATGTAAAATACGTAGTGATTCTGCATTTAAGTCAATTCTGTAATGGGAAATAACTTAACTTAAGGGGTTTCAGCTGAATCACAGAGGTGCCTTTATTTTTTTATTTATTCTTTTAAAAAAAAATACAAACTTAGTTTACATGGGTGAGACTCCTCAGTGTGTACACATGTATGATAATAATAATAATAATACTAATAATAATAATACTAATAATAATAACAATACTAATAATAATAATAATAGCAGTGATGTAAATGTAACCTGTGTCGTCTTCTGTGTCTGAATCCTCTGTTGGGGGTTGGGCAGTAGGCGGCGGCTCTGCCAGTTTCAGGTCATATTTCCCTTCTTTTCCCATCCTGTAGGAGTTGGTGCTGCTCGTGTCCCACTGGACCCTGATCCATCCATCCTCACCCAGCTCCCCGATGACCCGACCCAGACCTGGAGCTGGACCGTCCTGAACAGGACATGAACAGTGTCAAACAGGAGATAGCAGGGATTTTGTTCCATGGTTTAAATCAGTGTGGTTGATTCAGGTACCTGGTCTCCCCACTTCCAGTCCACTCCTCTCATCACCCTGGTGCCGATCTTCATCATGGCTGCCAGCTCAGGACCGGAGGCAGGGAGGGGGGCGGGGGCTGCCTCCTTTCTGGACTCTTCCAGAACCGTAGCTGAACCTCCGTGTGCACATGAACTCAGGTCGTCCTCACTGCTGTCTGTGCTCGGACCTACAACAACAACAAGTTTATAACCAGGCCCTCGGACTCGTGTCTCAGTCTCAGAGGTGTTATTGAAAAATTGTTTTAGCAGAAAATTCTGACACTTATGTCCTGATGTTTGTCTTGTTAATAAAAACAGAGACGCCTAACATGTGACCGCTGCAGTGACGTGCTGACGTGCATATGTTGTTTTATTTTGCTGACTCACCGATGAGTCGGAGGATACTCTGAGTGAGGGCCAGGATTCCAGAGTTGAGCAGCAGACTCAGGCTGTTGGAGCCGTGTTTCAGCGACAGCATGTGGATCATGGACAGGAGGAAGCGAGCTTGTGGAATGGTACCGAGGCTTGGTCCCGCTGGGTTCTCATTGGTGATGGTCTGCAGAGGAACAGGCTGAACGCCTGGTAACCACACAAACAAAAAGGAATTGTGTGAAGCTCAAGGCTTAATTCACTAAATAACCCCCTACATCGGCAACAATAGTCACAAAACCACATTAAAACAATCACAATAAATTCATTTAAATGATAATGCTCAATTATTCTGCCTTTTAAGGTTTTTCTGAAACATAACAGAGCGACACAATTTTAACTCAACATTGAAACACTAACTGATCTTTTCCTGCCTCATTAACTAGTAATAACAATAATTTGCATTGATATCTGCCCTGAAAAACAATATCAGTCAGTCCCTATTTAAGACGTACAGTGTTCCTGCATCGATGGCGAAATCCACACTACTGTTATCAGACGACTCACCAAGCTCTTTGAAGCGAGCGCTGGCCTCGAGCAGGATGCTGCGGACATTGTGAATGGCCCAGGAATACAACTTTCCAAAGGTCACCTCCAGGAGCATGCGGTTGAACGGAGGGATCAGATCCACGTCCTTCAGGCAGTCAGACAGAGACTCACTGAGGATGAGAGATGGTCAGAGACACTGGAGAGGACTTCACTTTAACACACACACACACACACACGCACTAACCTAAAGAGAGTGTGGTTGTGATGAAAGCTTTCATTTTAACAGATGCTTCATCAACACTTTCAAAACCAATAAATCTAAGGGAGGTTGGTGATTCTTCTCGACATAGTAGGGCTGTCACGATACTCCAAATCCTCGATTCAATTTGATTCTTGACTCTTTTTTTCCACTCTTTTAGCTCAGATGGTCTGTCATGTTTAGACTTGTCTAGTTTAATCCAGCATCATTGGTTTCATCATTGGTTCTCCTGGTGTTTTGTGAGTGGACAGCAAAGTAAGAATTTCATTGTACAGGGAAACGTGTTTCTTTACTGTGCATATGACAATAAACACTTTGAATCTTGAATCTTGAATCTTCATGTCACGATAACTCATTACTAACATAATTTACACACCGTAGTTTTCTTAAACACTTGAGGAATGCAAAATATTTCCACACCAGTGATTTCAGAGAAGTGGGAGGGTATTTGAGTTCAGTCAATGTGCTGCCCAAATCAACAGTTGCTATGGTTACTATTAATTGGCAGCAACTTCAGGTTAGAGGGAAGAGCTAACAGGTGGTCGTGCTACAATGGCTACAAACACAACACTGGGTTTTTCTTTTGCAGGACGTCACACTGGGGGCGTGGTTAAATCATCAAAATAAGAAGTGGTACTGATGACTAAAAAAAATAAAAATAGTATAAATAAAATGGGTAAATATACAGCAGTAAATAAAATAGACAATAATAATTTTCTGTAAAATTAGAAAATTTTTCTGCTCCATATTTACCTGTCCTCATTCAACAATTGTTACTTTAACATTTAGTTTTTTTTCTTACGCACATACATGAATATTTTAAAAAGCCAGATGTGAAAAGCACCGACTCACCCAATGTTGGTCCCTTCAGGAATGACCCTCTGCCAACCACACAGCATGGCGTACTGAACAGACGGCAGCAGGAAGTTTTTGGAGGCCAGTTTCAGCATTGTGTCAATGCCTTCCAGCCGGACCTCAGCTCTCTCCAGCTGTCAACACACACACACACACACACACACAAACACAAACACAAACACAGTCAACATACAATGTCACTCCTACATCAGGATATACACTCAAAATATACACATATTATTTATAAGACATAGAGAATATATCTTGTATGTGTCACCTGTTTGAGAAGACACTTCCTCATCTTCTCCACGTCCAGGGGCTCCTCCTTCAGGACAAACTCCACGATGGTGACCATGAGGCTGGACTGAGAGAAGACGCCCTGGACGCTGTGTTTCAGCCACCTGTACTTCTGCACGCTGGTCACAGTGTTTAACAGAGGCTGCCATTTGTCCTGCTGTAGAGAAAACACATTTACATACTGTATGTCCTGCACTGGTCTCAATTTACCCTCTACAAACCAGTAGTTTAACGGTTTTGTTTCTGTATTTTTTATGTTCCTGAAAAGTTTATTGAGTTTATTACTTTTCTATTGACCCTGTGGAGCTTTAAAGTTATGCTGTAAATATGATTTTAGCTTTGTTTGATTCTAAATATTTAAATGCTGTAAAAGCTGACAGCTAAGAGACGCTGGAGTACCTTGGACGTCTTGCTCGTGGTAGATTTTCTGTCTGCAGTGGTGGGGCTGATGTGAACGTTCAGTTCTTCTTCATTGGTCCCTTCGTTCTCCAGCTTTGGCTCTTCGATGTCAGCAGATTCTGACTTTTTAGGCACTGAAAACAACACAAATACATTAAATTTCAATAATGCTAAGATATCCCCATATCTCCCAGCCTCAGACCTAACCCACCTCTTTTTTTCCTGCGGTCCCTGATGAGCTTCTGCGTGATCCTCCTCCAGCGTGGCTGCGAGCTCAGCAGCTTCAGTTTGGACACGATGGACAGGTCGTTGCTAACGGCTGGACGCAGCTCGTTAAACAGGAAGCGAAGGCGCTCTATGACGGGAGCGCACACCTCCTTATAGGAGCGACCCTGCTCCTGATGGGTCTAAAATGGAGAACAAAACCATCTTCATCTTCTCACCAGTGATCTGCATCAACTTCTCCACTGAGGAAATCAATGTCACTGTGCAGGAACCGTCATCATCATTTTCATCATCATCATCATACCTTGATTAAAGAACACTTGGCCTGGTAGACCATGCGGCACACATCAATCACAGATTTAGGGAGGGACCTCTGTTTCCCCTGATCCACACCCAAGGCACATTGACTGACAAGTGAAAGAGCAACGTGACCTGTGACAGGAGGAGAGTTTATACTGCAGACGCACGACAACAAGCACAAACCACCATCAGCTGTGAACTCAGGAGCTGGTGAGTGTGAGCAGGTGCAGGAAGACAAGATTTCTGTGCATCCAAGGAAATATTTCAGTGACAAAATGAGCCCCATAAAGGGATAGTTCAGTTTTTTACGTGTGGTTGTATGAGGTACAAACTGACAAATGACTGTCCATGATGTCTTAAGAATATGTTCATATCTTAACTTCAATGTTAGACAGACTTTTACAATTGTATTGGAGCTTCTGGTCCTGTGTCTTTGTGAGCTACAATCACTCATTTTCTCTGTGGACTTTGGTGTGTCAGTATGTCATACAACCACACTTCCAAAAACCGGAACTATGCCTGTAATTCCCAGTTGCTAGGTTACCGAGGTCTTGATGTTTGAGAAGGCAGCAGAGCAGCAGGCGGCCGACCTCCTCCACAGGATGTTCCGGGGGGAAAGTGATGGGTGTGATGAGGTGGTACTGCTTACAGCAACGCTCTATTTGGCACAGGAAGTCCTGTGATGTCACAAACACAGAGAAGACAACAGCAACACACTGTGAGACCTACGTATAAATACTTATTTAGCATTATTATTAAGTTGAGAACTTCGAGCTGTGGAGGGCAGCATTGCACATCTCGGTGTGCAGCCTGCTGGACATTATTGGAAGAAGTAGAAGCAGAAAAAGTTTAAAAAGAAGATGATGATGAAGAAGAATTAGAAGACAAGGACGTAGAAGAAGAATACTAAGAAGTAGGGGAAGACGAAGAAGTAGAAGAAGACAAAGAATTCGAAGAAGTAGATGGCAAAGACGTAGAAGAAGAAAATTAAGAAGTAGAGGAAGACGAAGAAGTAGAAGGTGAAGAAGACCAACAATAACTAGAAGAAAACAAAGGAGAATAGAAGACACAAAAGTGGAAAAGGAACAAGAACAAGGAGAAGAAGAAGTAAAAGAAGGTGAAGAAAAGGAACAAGAACAAGAAGCTGAAGATGAAGAAATAGAAGAAGGCGAAGAAGAGGAACAAGAACAAGAAGCAGAAGATGAAGAAGACTAAAGAGAGAATGTAGATGAAGTAGAAGAAGTGGAAAAAAAAGATTACAAAAAAGCAGAAGACAAAGAAGAAGCAGTACAATAAGAAGTAGAAGGCGGCGTGTACCTTGACAGTGTGGTCCTGAGTGTTGTTGTCAGCGATGGCCTGCAGGAAAGGCTGTGCGTGGTCGCTGAGTGTTAACCTTCTGGAGTAGAGTTTGGCCTTGTCTGGAGTGGTTGAACCCAGTGAGGTGCAGTGGTCTTCATCCTTCTCCTCATTGTAGTTATAATGGATCTGACTGGTCTGCAGACCCCCAGAGAAGATGGAGGACTGGAGCCATTCTGAATTCAAAAGAGACCACACTTAAAAACCCAGTGTCCCAGTGAAGGTGGTGGAACTGTTAATATTCATTCATTCATTCATCAACAGGATGAGTTCAGGTTTGAACCTACTGGCACATTCGATCTCCATGGGGGAGAGTGGGGTGCTCTTGGCCAGGTAGGAGGCGTGGAGACCCAGCAGCAGACCCAAGTTCCTCTCTGTGTCCATCAGAGGTGAGGACAAACTGCTGAGGTCTGGCGTGGTCACGGTTTCCTGATTTGGCTGTCGATGAGAAAATGTGAAGATGAAAAAAATCCTGTCCAACAACAAGTAGAAGAAGAAGAATGAGAAGTGGTGGTAGAAGAAGTAAAAATAGAAATAGAAGTGGTGGTAGTAGTAGTAAAAGTATGAGTAGTATTAGAAGTAGAAGAAGAAGTAGAATTAAAAGTAGTAGAAAATGTATTAAGAAATAGAAGGAGAAATAATGGTGCAAGTAGAAATAGTAGTAGAAGTAGAGAAGCAGTAGTAGTAAAACAATTAGAAGAAGAAGTAGAAGTAGTAGTGGTAGTAAAATAAGTCAAATTTCCCCTAATCCACACCTGAGGCACATTGACTGACAAGTGAAAGAGCAATGTGACCTGTGAAGGGAGGAGAGTTTACACATGCATGTAGAAGTAGTGGCAGTAAAAGAAGCATGAGAAAACTCAGTCTCTGTTGATAAAAACATGTAATGTGTAGATGAGGAGTCACAGTTACCTCCATGTACTGTCCCACACAGAAGGCCTGCATGGACTCTCTGGTGTCCTCAAACTGCAGAGCAGCTTCCAGAGCAACCACGGGGTCTTCACCTGCAAACTGGGCTAGAGACAGAATACAGTCTGTAAAACACGTTTGTTATTTCATACATACATGAAGAATATGAACACATCACCATTATTATTATCACCATTACCCAGGATACTGTTCCCTGCTAACGACTGGGACTGAGCCTGGAAGTCCTTGATGTCATAGACTTTTCCATCGATGACGGTCCAGAATCCACCGTCTTTGTTGTGGTTTTCCAGGTCGGCCTTCCTGATGAGGGAAACCTCCTCATTGTTTTTAGAACTTTGTCCTGTGAAGAAAGATCCTGCCACAGCAGAATCACAACACTGAGCAAAAAGAATCCTGATAACCACTCTTCAGAGACTTTCAGCTGGGGTCAGTAAGTGTGAGAAAGCTGTGCTACGCTGTGTCCAACCCTCTCCTCCCACCACATCTCTGCTCAAAGCTCCACCCACTTAAACACTGGAAGTCCTTGCTATTTTTTTATATTATCGACGTGTTTTAGGTTATTTTTGGTCATTTACAATATTGATTGTAACATTTCAGAATTGTCTTTATTTCCATATTTTGAAACATTTTGTTTTATCCAGTGATGTTTTTTGTAGCATTTGGTAAAATTATGTGGAGACGTGATTTTTTTTTTATTGGATGTTACAGTTCTGAACATTTATTGCTAAAATGTGATGTGTTTGTTATGCTACAGTTCTAATGATACAGCTATTTTTTGAGTGAGTTTTGTTGTTGCGTTACCTAAAATGCTAAAAAAAAGTTTGAATGCAATGTAATGGCAGAGTCCAGCTTTAAAGCGGTCGGGTTGGTGTCGTACCCATGATGCCCGGCCAGGCCAGGTCCTCATTATCGTCCCTCTCGTGTCCAGGAGCCAGGTGGTTGAAGCGGTCCAGGTGCTCCAGGAGTCCAGCCAGCAGAGGGATGGAACCAGTCTCCTGCATCAGACCAGCATCAATGGTGAGGAGGAGGACGATGGACACCACCAGCTCAGGCAGAAGAACTCCTGCAGAGACAAAAGACAAAACATGCCCACAAGTGTCCAACAACAACTATTTGTTTTCCTGCTTTATTCTGACTTTGCCTGCACTGTGATTATTTCCATGAGAGTAAATTACCAGTTAGATCTCCTTCAATAACACGGGAAACCTCAGCAAAGTGGCGGTGACCAGCGGAGGCGATACTCGTTGCCACAGGAAGGATGTCACCGATGTGAGTGCACAGCAGAGCGATGTACTTCTTCAAGAGTGACCCGACACCCAGAAGTTCTGGATCTGCACAAACAAAGGAGTCATGACGAAATGCTCTCAAACGTGAAGAACGTGGATGAGTTTAAAGAACATGTACAGCGACGTACTGTATCCGTTGACGTTCTCTGTGCCGTTGACTCCCAGGTAGAGTTTACTGACGAGCAGCCGCTGGAAACGCAGCAGCAGGTCCAGAGAAGCAGAGCGCTCCTTACTGACATGCTCCGCCTCTAAGTAGTTTGATATCCGACAGGCGACGTCTTTCAACCTCGCAATGGTCTGGGAGGCGATGTTTCTGTAGAAACGAATAAATAAGTGGCGTGTTAAATAATAAGAGTGACAGGTTTCTGAGTCGGAAATCTGAGTGCGTTGATCTTGGAAATTCAAAGTTCCGTACCTCAACAGCTGCTGCACGAGTTGCACCAGTGGCAGACTTTGTTTCCCTGCTGACTCGTAGATGCCCGTGTTGATGAGGTCTTTGTCCAGCATGGTGCGACAGCGCTGCATGGTTGAGGCGTTGGCCTCCTGCTCGTCGATCTCCTTCTCCTTCTGAGCCTCCTTCTTAGCTTCAATGTCCTGTCAGGAAATTTTTTTCCATCAAAGCATTTTCATTTTGATAAAGCAAAATTTAGACTTCTAAAATCTTAAATTAATATAATTTAAATCATTTTTAGACTTAAAGGGGACATATTATGCAAAATCAACTTTTTAACCATTTCAATACTTATATTTGGGACTCTGGAGGCCCTACCAGTCGCCAAAGTGTCGAAAAAGAATACTCAGTCATGTTTTCGTGGTCCCCCTTAGTGTAAGTATAGGCAATAAAACACACGATGTTGAATTACCTGCGCTTATGATGGCAGCATGCGCATTTCACCATGAAATCATCGGTGCTGTCCCTAAGTGTTTTTAACTGATTTACAGTTCGGCACTGTTCAACTTGATCGTTATGTAGGACGTCTCTTCCTGTGATGGCAATCTTGCTGTTTTCTGCGCACGCTGCCATGTTGATATTGTCAGAGAACTAGTGGAGGGAGGGGGAGACGAATGGAGCAGAGGGAACAGGATCTGAGCGAGTGAGCGCTGTAAAGAGGACAAATCAGAAACCCCCTGGAAGAAGTGGGTGTGTGTTTGCCTGTGTCTCATTTGCATGTAAAGGGACCATGCACGAAAACCGAGCGTTCTGAAAGGGGTGGGTTTAGCAGGGTTATTGAACTGCTATGGTGCTTCATCCTTATGGTATTTTGACCAAAGCATGTCACTGACATGTTCATTAGGACACCAGGGAACTATTTTAATTGGGGAAATAGGGTATAATATGTCTCCTTTAAAACAATGTCAGCTGAAACAGATTTCCATGCTACAAATCCGGTCCAGCCTACTTCCAGGACATGATCAAAACCTACACCCCAGCCCGCCCACTTTGCTCTGCATCGGCAAACCGGCTCGCTGCCCCCTCACTGAGAGGATCCCAGATGTATTTGCAGAACTCGACACTGTTCACTGTCCTCGCTCCCAAATGGTGGAACGAGCTCCCCATCGACATCCGGACAGCGGAAAGCCTCCACATCTTCCGCCGCCGACTAAAAACACATTTCTTACGACTCTACCTCGACTAAGACGACAAAAAAAAAAATAAAAAATAAATAAATAAAATAAACTTATACATCGCACTTATGACTAGCACTTCATAGTTTGGTTTACTTGAAGTTCTTACTTACTTCTAGCTCTTATTTGTACCCAAATGTTTAAATGCCCTTATTGTAAGTCGCTTTGGATAAAAGCGTCTGCTAAATGACATGTAATGTAATAATTTACATTTTATTACAAATAAAGGAATAAAGGAGGAAATGTTACCACTAAGGCACTAAGTTTAATATTTGGCTTTGTATTATTGTAAAAAAATTTTTTGTGATGTTTTGATTGACAGATTACACGCACAATAAGAAGAAATGTCGTGCACACTGAACGTCTGACAAACCACACACTGACATTTACATCCATTCTCGTCTCGTCAACGAAAACTCACACACGTCTCGTCATGTTTTCGTTGTCAAACATGATAATTTCATCATCATTGACGAAAACAACACTGCAATGATGGTGGGTGTTTGATAATCTGCTGACGATGTAGCTGTGATTTTGTTATTTGAAGAATTTTCGTGGGTGTTCTCTACATGCTATGAGTGAAGGTTTTTGTGTCAGAGACACTGACCTGTATCTCGGCAGTGATGGCTGCATTCAGTGCAGATTCCAAACCCCCGTCGGCCATTAAGCTGCTGACCAGCAGGTCGATCATGAAGCGACGTCCAGGACTCACGCTCATCTCATTTCCAGAGGCTGAAACAAAACAAAAAATTACATTACAATCCTCTATCTGAAAACATCTACAGCTGCAGTCAGTGATTGAGTTTTTGGGATTGAGTTTTTGGGCTTTTTGCTTTAATCGACAGTATAGTGAAAGACAGGAAATGGGCAGCCTGTGGCCAAGTGGAAAGGGAACTTGGCTTGTAACTGGAAGGTCGCCGGTTCAAGTCCCCATCAGGTTGAAAGGGCTGGGGTACCCCTGAGCCAGGTACCCAATTGCTCCCTGTGGTAGCCCACTGCTCCTAATTCTAGGATGGGCCAAAATACAGAGAATAAGGGGATTAATAAAGTATCTAAATTTAAATGGGGAGGCAGAGACGGGTATGACACGCAGGAAAAGGCTGCCCAATGCGGGCCGACTGTAGCCATATTTATTTATCTTTATCTTCTGATCCACAGTGTTTGCTCAGTGAGTCCCAGCATCTGACAATAAAACTGAGGAAATCTTTAGAGGCGACATACAGATGAAGGAGGGGAACACGAACAACAGATGACATCACTTTATGTGAAGACTAAGTGTACATTATTGTGTTTATTCAGTATGAGTGAGCAGTGATTCACACTCACCAGCATTAGGCAGGAGTGAGGATAAAGCTCTGGCTCTTTCTTCAGCAGTGGGCAGCAGCACTGACCAGCCACTCTGCAGCACAGCTTGAGCAGCTGCCTGCACAGTGTTGAGAACTCCGGCGTTGCTCGCTAATACCACCACTGTTTGTTTCAGATTGTTGAGCAGGACACTGCCCAGCCCCAAACCCAGCTCCTCTGGATTCACCTGGTTACTGATGGCAGCATGGAGCTGAGGACGGAGAGGAAAGGGTTATATAAAAAAAAGCTTGTGTCCCTGCAAGCTAAAATCACTGATTTTCTCTATGGACTTTGGTGTAAAAGAGTGGTCTACAAACTTCAGCTTCCTGTTGGAAAAGTCTGTCTAACAGTGAGACAAAGATGTGAACATGTGACATAGATATTATAGACTTAAACTCTAAAGTCTTTAGTTAAGTGGATAAAATCAGTTTTCCACTGCTGTCTCTGATGGAACAGACACAACAGCTACACTTGTCTGCAGTGTTGACAGTTGTGTACCTGGAGCCGCAACAGGTTGAGTGTGGCTACGACCATACATTCCTTCTCCTGTGGGGGGGGCCAGTCTGAGCTGCCGTCCATTCCCTCACTGACCTGCCGCAGCAGCAGGTCCAGCTGCTCAAAGGTCATGGGACAAACGTCGACCACGAAGGGCACGCGCTGCCCGACGGACCACTCAGAGCACGAGGACCAGGCGAAGCTCTGAAAACACACAAATAAAAGGAGTTTATTCACTCAATATATTGATAACATATTGTAGTTCTTGACAGCCGTTTTGAGGTCTGAACTGAAGTCTTGACAATCTCCACAAATCATCCATTAGTGTCCAGAGATTTTGGATTTTCTGGTTTGGGCTTTGCACATTGAGTTGGCCCTGTGTATGAAATGTACTGTACAAATAAAGCCGCCGTGCCTTTTGTAGCAGCACTACATTTTTATATGTATGTATATATGTATAATGTAATTATTTTGACCACGGTCGGTATTGTCCCGTACTTAAAAAGTTCGGAGAATGCCAGGACCCTTTTCTCTGGTCGTTTTCCACAAGTTCCCTAGAGTGAAAACAAGCTCAGTTACCTGTCCTGGACCACAGGAAATGCCCACGATGTGTTTGGAGTTTAGTCCTGGCAGAGCCTTTGGCTGCTTCTTGTTAGAGAAGAGCGTATCAAAGTGCTGCAGTTTGTCATTGCTGCCCCAGCTGAGAACCTCTCCATCATCAGTGAGAGCCAAACAGTGAGTCGACCCCACTGCCACATCCACAACCTTCTTCCCTGAAGACACACACAATTACAAATCAGGACATCCGTTTTAAAATCACGTGAAGATTAATTTTTACCCGTCGTCATCTCACCCTGTAAACTGTCGAGGAACTTTGGGTATCGGACGTGCTCGTCGGTTCCGTGACCAAGACGTTGATTGTCTCCTTTCCCCCAAGTGTAGACTTGACCGTCTTTGGTGAGGGCCACTGAAAATTGGCTGCCACAGCAGACCTTCACGATGTCCAGGTCCTGAAGCTTCTCCACCAGTTTGGGCGTCTTACAGCCGTCGCTGCCTCCTCGACCCAGTTTGCCGTAATCTCCATCGCCCCACGACCAAACCTGACCTACAGAGGCAGAATACGAGGTGGTTGACACAGACTTTTTTTCTTTGTTTATAACAGGGTAGCACACTCACAAGGAGTTTTAGATGATCCATTGCTGGTGTATAATTTACTGTACACTGTACTGTAATTGTATTATCCTGCTCTGGAGTGCACAGTACTATTTTATTCGATCTGGGGAAGGAGCAAGAACATTCCTTTTCTTTATTGGACAGAATTGGACATTAAAATATTACCAAATTAATTTTATTTTTACAGCATCAAATCAAGATATGAAGCTAACAAACAAGTGATTGAAGTGGTTGCACTGCAAATGAAAAGGTACAATGACCTGCTTGCTTGCTTGCTTACTTGCTCTGGTCTCAACAGAACAGTAGTTTTCTTTTCTTTTTTAAAAAGGGAACTTTATTTGTTGACAGCAACCAGCACGTGAAGAGGATTTCAACAAAAATGCTGACTTGTAAATTGCATCCAAATAAAATAATTCATACCATTCTCCGTCACAGCGAGTGTCTGTGCATCACCACTTCCACACGCGACGTCCACCACCTTCAGTCCCTTCAGCGCCGTCACCAGCATGGGTGTGGTCTGATCCTCACTGGATCCTAAAAACGACGGAACAACAGTCAGGTTCCACTGATTTAAAAACCCACGCAGATGAGAGTGCCCTGTGGGTCCAGCTCACCATGACCCAGTCGACCGTAGTTCCCTCTGCCCCACGTATACAGCTCTCCATCTGCTGTGATGGCGGCGCTGTATGTGCTTCCACAGGCCACGTGAACCACGTGTTTTCCTGCCTGTTTCCCGTTGAAGGCTGCAATCAATGAGGGCTCTTCAAGATACCTGAAAACAGAGAATATCAATTTCAAGAACCGTTATAACCCCCTAGAGGCAATTACTTTCACAGCCAGTAGAAACAAACTTGTATGACAAACAACAAACTCATCAGATCACAATAGGTCATTTAAAAGTCTAAGTGCTGCAGGGACAAAAGACTCTTTAAGTCTGTTAGTCCAGTATTCACTCTTATTCTGTTTACATTAACAGACTGATTTTAGTCACTTCACAAAATCTACATCAGGTAAAGTAAAGTCAGTGATTTTAACATCACAGCACACAGTTGTTGATCCACTGCTGCCTCCATCACTAAGTTCAGATGTCTTATTTTGTCACTTCAGTGTTTGAAATCCTTTGTTCAGATTGACCTCAGTGACACAAAGTGACCACACAAGGCAGCAGAGGACCAGCAGCTCCTGTGTCCCTGTGAGCTAAACTGGAAAATTCTGTCTAACAGTGAGATAAAGACGTGAGAGCATATTCTTACATATCGTAAACTTGAGCTGACAGATTTTATGAGTCGAGTTTTTGTCTGCTTTTCCGTGTGTCTCTGTTTTTTTAAGCTGCTTACGTTGTGTCTCCATGTCCGAGGCGTCCGCCATCACCGCAGCCCCAGGAGAAAACCTCCCCGTTAGCAGACAGAGCTAAGTAGTGCTGTCCATCAGGGTGAGCGGCGAGTTTCACAATCTTTCTGGAGCTCAGACTGTGGATCATCATGGGAGCCTGAAAAACATGATTCAGTGTTTCAGTCTGCAGAGAGAGAGAGAAACACAGTGTGTGTGTGTGTGTGTGTGTGTGATTTCAGAGAAACTGACCAGAGTGGTACTCTTGTAGTTCTGCATGTAGATGGCACTGCTGCGGGACAGAATGAGGAATCCCTTCTCTGAACACACAATCTGTGCCACACCGAGACTTGACAGAGCTTTACACTGAATGGGTCCGTTAACATTGGCGTACAGTTTCCAGCCCAACAGACCCCAGGCAATCACCTCCTGCAAGGATCCCTGGGGAGAGACAAAGTCAGTCACATGGTGAAAGGAATGATGTTTTGTTTCATTTAAATGTTAATTTTCCATGGTCGTGTATTTTACATAACATGATAAATGTATTTTAACACTCATGCAACATCCGGGTCGTTTCATGCTTTTTCATCTTACATTTGTGTCTATAATCTTGCCAGTGTTGACAGGACAGATGATGATTTGAAAGTGAAAAATAACTGTTTAACTGCAGTTTGAACAGATGGGACATTTTCATACTTAATGAAAAGAGAGTGCAGTTCATTCTTTAAATTCTTCAAAATCTTTATTGGGTTGTTGAGACACAATGTATGTTCAATCAGAAAGGATACATTTCACACATTTTTCCCCCTTTTAGAGCAACCAACCCTAATCAATTACACATACCAGGCTTTGTTATTCCTCTAAAGAAATCATATCATTGTATAGTTTAAAGAAAATATTGCATATTTTGTGTTTATTTTACAAATTGTGAAAATATATTTAAAACTTGGACTTTTAAGGTTAAAATGTTAAAATAGAATTTTTTAATTTTCAGGTTTTTTGGTGCTTATAACCAATCAATTGAAAGTGTAAAAGTAAAAAAAAAAGTGCCTTTTAGCAGTTAGCAGTTTTAGGGTGGGTACATTTAAGGTCCCTAAAGTTGAACAAAGATATTTTAAATGGATTGTATGAGGAATAAATCAGTCAGACACATTAGATCATAAGTATAATTCAAGAAGCTCATAATTTGATCTAAAATACATGAAACTAAACAAGTCATATAAAGCTTTTCCTCTGGATAAAAAGAGTCTTCACCTTGTGTGACGTGGGCGAGTTACACTGTGGGGGACTGTAGGGAGAAGCCAAACGATCCAGGTGAGCCATGATCACCACCGCTGTCTGCCGAAGGTCGATGGCCAAGTCATTATCCTGAGGCAAAGTCAAGTAGCGCAGGAAACTCTCATTTGGACACAAGGGGGCAGTGAGGATCTGGAAATCAAAGAATATCACCCACAGTGTAAAGAGAGAGAGTGGGTGTTTCCAGGCAACACACAAGACTATAGACAGTGACAGTTATGGGTTTTTGAAGTGAGGTTGGTTGGGGTACTGTTAAGCTCTGAGCGCCCCCTGTTGCTGAAATCCAGCCTAAGACAGAGGCTTTTAGCCACATAATAAAACACTCTTCAAGTCTTCGATATCAAAGTCACATGTTTACGTCTTTATCTCACTGTTAGACAGACTTTTCCAGCAGGAAACTGAAGTTTGTAAACCATTCTCTCTCCACACCAAACCCCATAGAGAAAATCAGTGACTTTAGCTCGCAGGAACACAGGAGCTGCTGGCGTACTGCTGCCTCGTGCAGTCACTTTGTGTCACTGAAGTCAATCTGAACAAAGCATTTTTAATGCCGAATTGACAAAATAAGACATTTGAACTTGAAGGTGGAGCTGATTGAGGCAGCAGTGGATCAACAACTCCTGTTTGTTGTGATGTTAAAATCACAGATTTTCTCTATGGACTTTGGTGAGGGAGAGTCTGTTTTACATTTTTACGTGTCCCCAACTGTCACAGTCAGCAGCAACAACTCGTAATAACAAGTATGTCATTTACAACCACATGAAAAAACTCTCTTTAATTTAATAATTGAATGTCCGTTTATCGCCTCGTGTTTATGAAAACAGCGGAATGCCTGGTGTGTGTTTACTTTCACCTCAGCTTGCTCTTCAGGAACTGGTTCCTCTTTGCTGCTGTGGATGTTGTGAAAGCGCTGCAGCAGTGGCAGCAGTGGAGCACTGGTTCCCTGAGTGGAACGCTCGTTGTCCATCTCTCTGGTTCCACTCTCCCACAGACGCAGCAGCAGCAGAACAGCAGACAGCAGCTGACTGTGGAGGAGAGACAGGAGGGTGAGATGCAGCTGCTCCACCAGCAGCAGTGAGTTAATGAGCTGCTGTGAAGGGACAGTCACCTGAGTGTTCCTCTCTGCACAGCCAGCTCCAGTAGGATGGCCAGAACCAGGTGCTGGTCCTGCAGAGGAATGTTGCCTTTGGTGGTGGCACTTCCATGTACGTCACTGTTCCCAGAGACAAGAATCAGGTTCAGCATGCTCACAAGTCATCAAACACTGTGTGTTTACTACCAAAGCTGAACAAACCTGAGGAACTTTGTGGCTCGTTCAACGACCTCCAGCCACACTGACGACACACTTCCCTCGTCAAACAGCGTCGCTTCAGGGAGAGCTCGCAGAGCGTCTAGAGACTCCTGGAGAAGCTCACTGCAAAGATCTGCATCATCTCCTGGAACCAAAAACAGAGTTTACAGAACATATAAACCTCTCTTTGTCCAGTAAGAGCATAAAGATAATTGTTATTATCGTGTTTCATTGTGTTGATGACTGTCAGCTCCTCATGACTCTCTGTGTGTCTATCAAAGTGTTCCATAAATACAGAACATTTACACAAAGACACAATAATAAAAGGTCACACAACACAGCTTTAAATCTTTAAAAATATTTAAAGATCTTTAAAGCTGCAGTCAAGTTCTGATGTCTTATTTTTTTCCCCATCTGTGTATGTGTTCATTCAGGCAGCAGATCAAAGAAGACACCGTTACATTTTGATGTTCTTGGTGTGTTCCAGGAAAAGAGCCAGGACGAGTGTGTGTGTGTGCACGTGTGTGTGCATGTGTGTTGCCCATGTTACAGGAAGACTACAGTCTGTTCCTGCTACGTCTCTGTGGATCAGACTGATCTCCACTGACTCACATCACTTCATGTAACATCATCTGTACTCACAGAGCTGACAGTGATAGAGCTTCACACAACCACACAAACACAGATGCTGCCTAACATTGGGGGGGTCACCCTGGACAGGTTGTCAGTCCATCACAGGACAGACACACAGAGACAGACAACCATTCACCCTCACACACGCACCTACAGTGAATTTAGAGTCAACCATTCACCTCTGCATGTTTTTGGACTGTGGGTGGAAACCGGAGATCCTGGAGAAATCCGACAAGCACACAGGGAGAACATGCAAACTCCACACAGATTGGAACCCGTCACCTTCTTGCTGTGAGGCAACAGTGCTAACCACTCTTTTATATTCTCAGTAGCGTTTCGGTAGTTTCGGTACCTATGGAGTTAATCACGTGATCAAGGTCTGATAATGCTGCCGGTGAGTGGCTGTAACGTTACACATGGCTGCGGCGTGCAGGAAGAATACAATGCTGTTACGCCCACAGACGCGGATCATGTGTATCTGTGTTGTTAACCACATGTAAGTGTGTTGTGACGAAGGGGCAAAAATGCCATGAGGTCGAAAGTGTGGCTCCATTTCAACAAAAGCCATACTAATTAGAGCTGTAAAGTCCCAGTCGACTGGTCGACTTATGAATCGGTACGTTCTGGTTCGACTCCGTATTCATTTCATGTCTTTGGTTAATTTGAGTTCATCTGGAGGAATGTACCAAGTGCTACTGGGGGTGTCTTCAGAGAACACCCCCCCCTTGTTTTCAGTATTTTGGATAAGCCTAACCCACAGGAGACAGAAAGAATAAAGAACGTCCGGTGGTTTTATTTCATTTTGAGCTTTTCATTTTAGGCTACAGTCAGTCAGTCCTCCAACATCCATGTCAAAGACATCGGCAGTGTGGCAGCATTTTACAAAATAGGCAACAAAAAAGTCAAATGCAAAGTTTGCCAGCAACAGTTTGCATATCACAGCTCGACTACAAACATGGCATATCATATAAAATGGTAAGCTAACTTGTCTTCGTTATGTTGCACCGTCCGTTTTGAGTAGATGAACATATCAGAGTTGACATATTTCAATGTTTTAGTCTAATAATCATTGATTTGTTTTATAACTGCAGACACACTCGCCCGCAACAGCAGCGATCTATTTGTGTCTGAGTGGCTATGTTCACTCTAGCTCAGTGCGAGGACATGCACAGAGACAGATCATCTAAATATTGCTCAACAGTTGATATTGCACTGATATCAACATAGTATAGTATATAGTATATTTTCGGAAATCATGTGCTATGATATTGCACAGATGCACGAGATGCAAAACGCTTTCAGAGCCGTCAGTGTAACGTGTGCTTGAACTGGGATCCATGAAACGCTAACTTAATATTACTTGATATTACTGTGTAGTTTTACGTTATGGTGATATAGCTAACTAAATGAAAAGCTGAATATAGACACTAACTGATAAAGCTTGGCCTGTTAAAATCTTTTGCATCAGTTGTTAAACAGCTTACGGTTATGTTTATCTTGTCCTCACAGTGACCTCTGACCCTGATGTGAGGAGGAGGACAAGGCCAGTCAGTGTGAATCTGTTCACACTGACAGAAAAAGAAAATGAGTAAAGAAAAACAAGATGTGTCACAGTCACAACTTTATTGTTAAAGGGTTGCAGCCCTTTTATACAGTGGAGGTGAGTAAACTGTTGCTATTGTTGACCAGTTAAGACGAGGGAAATAGGGAGATAAGACATTGAATTTACCTCTGTAAGTTTCTGTGAGATCCTTAGTGAAAATGACTTGTCACTTGTTTTCAATTGTTTTTTTTTTTGGCACTGAAAATAAATTGTAGTTAATTTTTTTTTATATAAAAAAGTGTAAAAATGCCAAAACTGAAAATTAAAACTCAGGATGGATTTGTACCATAACGTGTAATATAATTTTTTTTTTAGAAATTATATTATAAAATTGATATTGAAAAAGTATCAATCAGGAACCGGTAGCAAAATGAAGGTATTAGTAAGTTTTGATTGATACCTAGCCCTATATTTGATGAAGCACAAATGTAGTGTATCGTGTGTGACCCAAGAACAAAAAATGACCCAACACTGCTATTAAGTATTAATACTGTCAACAAGTTCTCTGTATGAACGCTAAATACATTATTGTGAAACATCTGTTGATTTCTATATGTGACAGAGTAAACTAGTGCAACACACAGTCATTGTGAGCTAATGAGCAAAGCTCCATCACCATGATGACACGTCTTCGCTTTGTGTATCTCTGGATTTTTTCTTACCCGACCTCCACGCTCGACGCAGGAAAGCAAATGCGAACGAGAGCGCCGCCCTGGAGCCGACTCTGGCCAAACCTTCAACACCTTTATTTACCGGACGAGGACTGAAACAAACAAAAACACATCTGTAACTGTGGGTCAGCTGATGGAGGACAGTTTAAAGCTGAATTATACAGACGTTTATGAGCTAGAAAATGAATTTACAAACAAACAAAAACACCTCCCTATATGTCCACTGTGGAGAAATTCAAGCATAATCATATTTATTACTAATATTTCATGCTAGTGACACTATTATACCAACATACAGTAAGTACATTTCAACATTTGAGTACAAACAAGAGATAGAAGTATGTAAGTGCTTCAAATATGTCAAACTATAAAGTGCTAGTCACTTATGTGTGATGTACAAGGTTTTTTTTTTAGGTTGTTTGTTGTCGTTGTTGTCGTCTTAGTCGAGGTAGAGTCGAAAGAAATGTGTTTTTAATCAGCGGCGGAAGATAATGAGGCTTTTTGCCGTCTGGTTGTCGACACCGATGCCGGGAGCTTGTTCCACCATTGAGAACCAGGACAACGAACAGTCGTGAGTTTGGCGAATGCTTCTGCAATCCTCTCAGTGAGGGGGCAGCAAGACGGTTTGCTGATGCAGAGTGCAGTGGGCAGGCTGGGGTGTAGGTTTTGATCATATCCTGGATGTAGGCTGGACTGGATTTGTTTGTAGCATGGAATGCAAGCACACAAGTCTTGAAGCGGATCAAGCAGCTACAGGAAGCCAGTGAAGGGAGCGGTGTAGTGTGAGAGAACTTAAATTGAAGACCAGCCAAGCTGCTGCATTCTGGATGAGCTGCAGAGGACGTACGGTACACGCAAGGAGACCAGCCAGGAGGGAGTTGCAGTAGTTCAAGTGTGAGATGACAAGAGCCTGGACCAGAACCTGTGCCGCCTTCTGGGTTAGAAGAGGATGTATCCTTCTAATGTTGCGAAACATGTATCTGCAAGATCGAGCTGTTGCAGCAATGTTGGCAGTGAGGGAGAGATGGTCATCAAGTGTCACACACTGGTTCCTTGCGGTATGAGAGGGCTACCTCAGAGATGTCGAGGGTGATAGTCAGGTCTGTGGTGGGAGAGCCCTTACCTGGGAGAAAAAGAAACTTGGTCTTGTCGAGATTGAGTTTCAAGTGCTGGTCAGACATCCATTGAGAGATGTCAGTCAGACAAGGAGAGATCCATTCTGCTAAGTGTGTTTCAGACCAGGGAAAAGAGAGAATGAGTTGAGTGTCGTCAGTGTAGCTGTGATAGGAAAGACCATGAGAGTGAATGACAGAATCAAGAGAGTTGGTGTACAGAGAGAAGAGGGTCCAGGACAGAATCCTGAAGGACCCCAGTAGTTAGAGGACAAGGTTCTGATACAGATCCTCTCCAGGTTACTCTGTATGTTCAGTTTTGAAGATAGGATGAGAGTAGGGTAAGTGCAGAGCCTGAGATACCTAGTTCCTGAAGGGAGGAAGTAAGTATCTGGTGGTTAACTGTGTCAAACACTGCAGAAAGGTCCAAGAGGATGAGCACAGATGAGAGAGAGGCAGCCCTGGCAGTGTGGAGTTGCTCAGTGACAGCAAGAAGTGCAGTTTCGGTCCAGTGACCTGCCTTAAAACCAGACTGATGAGGATCAAGAAGGTTGATTTTTACCTCTTGTTGTCAGCAGAGGGCAGTGGCGGGCTGGGCGGAGTCTTCCAGCGAACCTCGTACTTCTCCTCCATCATGCTGTGGCTGAGCGAGATGAGGTAACGCTCCAGGATGACGAGGCGCTGACGTAACCTCTGAGCGGACAGAGTGCTTTTAGCCATCTGAGCCGAGAGCTTCTGCTGATCCTCCACCAGAACCAGGAGACAGTCCTTCAACTCCATCTCATCTGCTCCCACAAACACACACCGACAGCAATCAAATAATGATTTCACAAAACAGAGAGGAACTCCACACAAAAAGGTCCAATAAGGGCCAA
>NW_025320663.1:0-126157 GCF_019176455.1 Solea senegalensis
GTCACTTTAGACGACATACTATACTTTGACTTTTTTGACCAATTTTGGACACCATACTATAGTATGACTTTTTTGTCACATTTTGGACGACATACTATAGTATGACTTTTTTGTCACATTTTGGACGACATTCTAAAATCTGACATTTTTGTCACACTTTGGACGACATTCTAAAATCCGACATTTTTGTCATATTTTGGACGAAATACTATATAGTATGACATTTTTGTCAAATTTTGGACCACAATACTACAAAAAAATTTCAAAAAGTATCACATTATTATAGTATGACTTTTTGTCACATTTCAGACCACATACTAATATATAGCTGTCCGATGTGGGATTCGAACCAGGATCACTTGCTGAGAGAATTATATCTTAGACATAGGGCAGCAGTTCTACCAAGTGAGCTAAACACCACACCGCCTATCAAACCACCTATGGCATTTTTTCGTCACATTTTGGACGACCTACTATAGTATGACTTTTTTGTCACATTTTGGACAACATACTATACTATGACTTTTTTTGTCACATTTTGGACGATATAGTAACCTATGACATTTTTGTCACATTTTGGACGACATACTATAGTATGACCTTTTTGTCACATTTTGGACAACATACTAACTCACTTAGTATGTTGTCCAAAATATGACAATAATAATATCATCAAGGGGCCCTTGACACATATCATCAAGACATATCAGCAAACTTGACTTTCATAATTTGGCTGAGAGTCTCCTTTTAGGTATAAGGGGAGAATAAGATAAACCTTGGTATATGATTGGGACCTATTGAGATATATCACGTAACATAACCAATGTTATGTGGCTTCAGGGCCCCTTTAAAATATCAGGATGAATAATATAGTAAGTCAAAATATTGGGATAGTAGCACGGGGGTTGGGCTCCAGGCTACCCTGTGCCCATGGGTCCTTTGTCCAAGCACAGTCATCGTTTGGATCTCACAAAACAAAACAAAAAATGGAATTCCAGTGAAAATGTGTGTGTCAGTGGGTTTTAGAGAGTATGACTGCCTCAAAAGATATATTGTTCTATTCCTATTGTTTTATTCCTTACTATACTATAATATTTTTGATGTTTCTCTGTACTATATACGATATTATGTTAATTCCGTGCCCAACTTCACGCTTTAATATAATATTAACTTTTTATGCCTTACTGTATTACTACAAATTTTCCAATGCCTTACTATACTTTAAATGCTATGATAAATGAATTCCTTGATCTACTATGAATTTTTATGCCTTACTATTCTATAGTATATTTTATATACTAGGATGTATTCTGCCTTTTTTACAATGACATTTTTAAGCCTTACTATGATCTGATCATTTTATGCTCAGAATACAACTTTTTTTTTGCCTCACAATACTGTGAATTCTTCATTGCCATATTACACTATGACCCTTTTTCATGCCCTACTAGAACTTATATTATTACTTATGTATTATCTCCTATTGCAGTGACATTGTAATGCCTCACTACACAGTGTGACGATGAACTTTTCATATCTATGATCTTTGTTATACCTTACTATGCTATGACACTGTAAAACGTATTGTATTATGATAATATTGTGCAGTTTGTTTGGGGGCCCTAATCAGATTTGGATTTGGGGCCCACCACTTCAAGTCAAGTCACGGGTGTTTCACTATTATTGATACAAATGTAACATAATAAATTGCATTAGTTATATGTGCATGTTACACCTCCCTATACTGTGACTTTTCATATGCCATACTAAACTGTAACATGTTTATGCCTTGCTACACTGTATTTTCTTACTCTAGTATGTTTTTTTTAATGCCTTACTATTCTTTTATAGTTGTAATGGTAAATGATTTGTATTTATATAGAACTTTTCTAGTCTTCATGACCTCTCAAAGTTGCTTTACACTACAGTTTTTGCCATTTGCATCCATTCCCTCAAACATCCAGCATCAGGTCTATGTGCAGCGCTTTTTCTATCACTCGTTTTTCATACGCAGTCACACGCTGCCACCACAGCCGTCAGGAACAATGTGGGCTTAAGTGTCTTGCCCAAGGACACATTGGCATGTAGACTAGCTCGGCCGGGAATCCAACCCACAGCCTTCAAGTTAAAAGATGATTTGCTCTACCACTGAGTCATCATAGCTCAATTGTATGCCTTAGTATACTATGACCTTATTTATACTTTACAAATTATAACTTTGTTTAGGCTTTATTGTGGGATGATTTTTTTTTATACCTTTCCATATAACGATGATGATGATGATGATGTTCCTGCTTCATTCCTCTAAACAATTGCTGTTATCTGTAATGTTGCTTTATTTTTTTGTTACATTATTCGTAAACTTGAACGTCCATACACTTGTACATGCTTTCCATGATAAACATGCCTCATTATACGAAGTGCAAAGTGTGACACAACTATAATAAAAGAACACAAAAGAAATACAAAAAGAACGAAACAAAACACACAAAAAACAAACCAGCAAACCAGTCACAAAGGTTGATTCCTTAAGTACAAAACAGATGGTGTATAATTCTTATGGACCGGTTATCATTAAGGGTGTTTAAGCTTATATTAACCTTGTCGTAGGGTTTACTTTACACCAGTCACTACCTATGCCTCCTCCTCCTCATTTGTTAAATCTATACTTTTTAACAAACACTTGAAATGATCCTCATTTCCCTTTCGTTTAAACTGGGATATTATTGTTCTATTTATTTAGCTTAACTGGTGTAATAAACATTCTCATCAGCCGTGCTGCTTGGTTTCAATGTGCAGTTTTGGAGCTACTGCTTGTATCTTAGCAGCACAAGTCAAAATGTGCAAGAGTGTCTTGGCAAACGTCACGTTCGTGATCTTCCAAATGTTTCTGCACAAAAAGGCATTACTTTGGCATCGATGAAACCCCTCATTGGAATCTAATTTCAGCTCCTGTGAATGAACCTTGGGTGCTGTTTGTTGCCGGGGCAGCATAATTCAGAAATAACAGCATGGCAGTGCCACATGCCATGATTGCTGTTTTCGCATTCTGTGGTGTCACCAGCAGAGCCACTTTGCTCTTCATTACTTAACCTCCTCAGCTGATAGAAACATGTGGGGTTTGCCCTTGGCCACGCAGACTCTGAAATGCTAGTTATAAAAAAAAAGAAGTGGTAACTGGGAAAGTTGGCAGTTTGCACAGACAGTGTCTCTCTCTCAGGCATCATCCCTCCACATTTACTGACCCAATTCCTTCTTTTTTTTTAATCATTAGAGAGGAGTGGCACTTAAATCTCTCCATTAAATCCCCATTAGTGGTGTGTAATGATTTCTTACTTTTTCCTTTTTCCTTCTGTAACATTACTGACAGGCCTGGAAACAAAGAAAACAAATCGACAGCAACACCTTTATTATTGACTATATGAAGTGTTTGCTCTTACACTGTTAAAAGCAGCGCTTGAATTGGGCCGTTACTGTTGAATTTGACTATTTTGAGTACCTGGATTATTATCTCCATGCCCACACTTTTCACAGGATGCTGATATAAGGTTATCTGACTACTTCATTTTTATGACTAAGAATATGTGACCCATTCTTGCGAGAATCAAGTGTTTATTTTTTTTTTTTTTACTGTAAAAGTAGAACAATATCTACAGGAAGTGAGGTTTTTAACTATGTGTTTAGTTTTATTCACTGACTTCTTGCCACATCTGTGTGCTGGAGGACAGCATAATAACAGGACACCAAATATAATGGACTGTGAGCTTGAAGTTTAAATCACTGTTGGAAAAGTTAAGGATGATCTAAATATACAAGTTGGCAAAATAGATGTGAACATATTCTGGTATCTTTTATTTATTGAAAAATGTCCCTGATTTTGTGTATAATGACTTAGTAATTCTAACAGACATGCACTTATTTTTTCCCACATCACACACTGGTTAAAAGTGAATCATCAATCAAGTCAACTGTCCATATCAATAATAAAAACTGAGCTTGTAAAACTCACTATACTGCACAATATTAACATGCAAGTTACTAGTTTTTCGCCATCTGCTTTTGTAGCTCGACATTTTGTCCATTGTTATTTTAAAAGATTAGTGCAGTCTTCTTCTATTGTACTTTTATTTTTCTACATACTGACTGACAGATTTTAAATACTGTTTATCCACTTGTAAATGCTCATGGTGGAGTTTAAAGTGTCCAGTTTCATTTCTGGGCCTCGCTGATTTATCAAACTTCAATATTAGGGACCTGACAGCCACATTACGATGTTTGAGTGCTGCAAGGGCAGAGAGTATTTCCACCACCCGCTGCGAGTTTTTAGCAGCAGCCGAAGCTGCAGTGAGGGAGTGCAGAGTAGAACAGAAGCCACAAGCACTCATAACATAACGACAGCCGGGGGATCACAAATAAGACACGGAGGAGAGCAGGGCCTGGTGTCTCTGTGTAATATTTCATCACAGAAAAGCTAAATAAATTCCTCACTACAGTCAAGTGAAACCACGTCAATGCAGCAGATGTAAGAAATGGCAGCTGCCGGAGGAATGCGGTTTGGCAGCGAGTGAGGCCTGGAGAGAGATGGAAAGGTCCTCTCACATTAACACTTTCTGTTTGGGAACACAAAGATACATTGTCGATGGACTGAGCAGCGACTCCAATACGTATCTGTCTGTGCTGCGTCTGTGTGTGTGTGTGTCTGTGTGTGAGTGCAAAAGGAACTGGTTTGTGGGTCCAATCTTCCTGATTGTCACATGGAAAAATAATTGGCCCTCTGTGTATCCAGACTCCCAGGACATATTTGAGAGGGATGATATTTCAGAAAAGTAAAATAATATTGAAAAGATATTAAACGCAGATGCGCGCACACACACACACACACACACACACACTGATTTTACCATTTTATATTGTGATATTCAAACTGTGAGGTGCACGCAGAGAGACCCAGAGTGAAGGGCTGTGGACCTGGCAGGCAGCATGGCATAAGCATGGCAGCCAGTTTTGAAGGCGATCAAATAAATAGGCCTGGAGAATGCAGTCAGAGCCAAAACTGTAATGTTACCATAAATCTGGAATCAAATGGCTATGCTCAGCCAATGCAGGAGCCCATTTCGCCAGATGTTAGTTATGGAACTCTACTTTTTTCCCCCCTCCTCCCCACTCATCAGATAAATATATACACGTGTTACGTGTAAAGTTGTCTGGACTTGGGATCTCGTCATGGGCGATTCACAGTTTGACGAAGCCAGGTTACGACTTCACTCACCGCAGCCACTTTGTTGCAGTGTGACTGTTGCGTATTGTTTTTACTTATATGATTTAAAACTATTTAGTGAATATTTATGATTCATTTACTTTTACTTCAGAGGGACAATGAAACAAACCGTCTAAGTGGTTAAGATGTACTTCTGCAAAGTGTGCACAATGGTGGCGTTTACTGTCCCTTTGTTTAATCCTGATATTGATAGATTATATTATTTGACCCATTTTTGTGTGGCACTTCCAGTATTCGCTTCCTTCATGTATCTGTGAATGGAGTCAGTCTGCTTTCTTAACAATGCCATGTCTCAAAACAATCGATACCAAATGGAAAATGGCAGGTCAGTTCCACATCTGTTTAATATTAGGAATTTACCTCATATGACGTATGAGACTATTTTTTTTTATTATTTTGTGCTGTCGCTCGGTGTGGACAGTGAAATAAACTAATCAATTAATAAAAGTCACGCATGGTAGCTTAGGTATATTTTCAACAACGTCACATGAACAGCAGTGGCTTCTTCAAATTTAAGGGTGTCGTATTTCCTTGGAGGAGTAAAAAGTTCTTACGGCACTTCACATCCTCTTTTCCTTCTTCTTTGAGACTGAGGATCAAAACATTCTTGTTCCATTAAAGCCTTTTGCTTTAATCAACTGTTATGGCGACACCCTGCTATCTAATAATATATGTATAATATGTGTTCAGGTGCATATTTTTCTACCTCTGCCGAGGGTTGTATCTGACGTATGGTATTTAAATAACTGCTACTGCAGGGTTAATCAACTTATTTTGGGCCTTGTGTATTTCCTGATATTCTCCAATTTTACACCTAAATAACCAATATGCATATGTGTTGTATAATCTGTGTTGTATAATCTGGAAATATTCTGTAAATGATCATGAATGTGGTGGACCGGACTGTAGCTGGACACTTTTTTCACTAAAATCCCAAAAAACTGTATCCAAAGCAGAACCATATCCTCCACTGACACATGGTGTGTGAACTTCATTACTTTATCAATATTAATATCAATATCATATCATATAAAAAGTTAGATACTACTAGTAGAACCAATGGTTACCTGTTACAATAAAGAGGTTTAGTTGTTACAGATGATGCAATTTTATCATGTTAAAATTTATTCTTGTTATTTATTGATCTATATCCTTGAGACCTAACATTGAAAAATACAGTAAGTTAATGTTAAGGTTAAAGACATGCATATAATTACACCAAAGGTTTTTTTTTCTCTTTACTGACAATACTTTACTTTTAATTTGTAAATAAATCCTAAGTAAGAAAAAATTAGGGCCTAAACACAAAAAAAGGTCAATAAAAGAATAATAAACAATTGGCTTTAACCTATTCCGGGTTTTTCCGGCTTTCTCCCACAGTCCAAAAACATGCAATGGAATGGGGGGGAGGGAGGATTAAGTTATTAACCACTGTCAAATGAATATGCAACAAACTCAAACTGAACCATATGATTATTAACGTTAATGTAAACTATGAACAAAAGAAACACTAACACGTTGATTTATCTGATTGCGAGGTTTTTTTTTTATAGGATACTTAGAATAATAATTTAACGGATCAGCTCCCCTTTAAAATGTTGCACTATAATGATGCTCTTAGCATTTACGCTTTTTTACTTCCTCTAAACTCATAAGAACATACATGTTCACAAACACTCTCTTTTTCATGTATAGTTGTCTGTCTGCGAGCGTCATGTGCTTTGTGTCAATGCTGGAGAAAGCAGAGCAAACTGTGAATCAGCAATGTCCACAGTGTGACTCCTTTCCTTCCTTCTACACAAACAGAACTATTTTTGCAAGGAGGTTTTTTTTTTTTCTTTGCTCCAGCGGTGGCAGGTTCCTGAAGCATCCAACCATTAGAACATGCAACCTACAACTTATCCTTGTTGCCATGGCAGAAAGTAAATATTGCACAATTCTTCTGACACAGCTGTCATAATTCTTGCAGCTTGGCTGAGCAGGAGTTTGTATGCAGACCAGTTAGATATAGCCACTGAAAGAAAAAGCCTAATGGCCCATTTGGTTTGGAGACAAATCAGCGCCGTCAAAACTTATGTAGTGAAACAAAAATATGTCTGAAACAAGAAGGAGGAGTACAGAAACAATAATAAATGTGTAGTCACATTTTATTACCATTGTGTAACCGTGTCTTTCTGACTCTCTACTTTTCCATAGTTTTTTACCAATGCTTAAGACAATGTGCGTATTTGCTTTATTGGCGATAATTATTGGATGATAAGATTCTTAAACCAAGATTATTATCATAGTACATCAGCTTACAACACAGTGAATAGCATCCCATAATGGAACTTCTGTTTTCTGGGTCCATGTCCTCACTCAAACAAAGTGAGAGTGAATTGTCATGGGATTACAGGGGCTCTGCTACATTTACATTTTGTTTTGTAATGAGTCAACAAATAAAAATGACATGTATGGATTGGTAAACTATTAAAAGTAGCTTGTGGACGGATTTTGTCGTTACCTTCAAACAAAACTGGTGTCTAAATTCTGATCAAATAATCAGAAAACAAATAAGCACATGTATAAACATGACTATGTAGGTCATTCACCAACTTTTCAGAAAAACTTCTACAACAGGTCATGGGGGAACTTGCTCAAAAGGTTTAGTGTTTTAAACTGGTCCAGTGCTCGTCCTTGATCTTAACACAGCAGAGGTGTTAATGCATGGCAGCTCATGACCTCACTGAAACATACATGTGCTACTGTTTGCTGTTTGAATGGATGAAAGCAAATATTTGAGCACAGAACCACCGCCCCGCTGGGAAGCCGAGCCAAAGCATCCAACACCATAAGTGAATTTGGGAGCCACTCCATGCACTTTGAGCACAACACCAAGGTTGGCACTGCAGGGAAGCAGCAACATGCTACACTGCTGTTACACTATCTGTTCACAGCCCCAGGTGGGCACAAGGCAGCAGCATGGTGGGGGCAGTGAGAGCTGGTCTTTTATTACAAACCCAATCCCAGCACGGTGTTTGTGTGATCTGGTGTAAAGAAAGAAAAGGAAGATGTGAGCTAAGCTGCATAAAAGACACGCTGGAGCTCAGCAGGGTAATAATGTGAGCCATATTGCAACTGGAGGTGGTGAGGTGTAGACAAAATAGCCTCTCCCTGTACTGTTGCTAGTTACCATTACACTCCACTACCCCTCACAGAAAAACACGCTCAACATCATTGCATGCAGGAAGGCATGAAGGAATGTCCGCATGCACATATGCTCAGCAGGTCTACAGTTTCTAAAGGTATCAGCTTCCTCCGGCATCTAAAAAACAAACAGAAAAAACTCTGTTTTTCTACATTCCATAAATGCACTGTCCCACAAAAACCAACACTCAGGAACAACATGTAGTTTGGCAAAGGGGAGGGGAGTCCATAATTAGACTTTTTGGTAGCATACGGAATAATCATTCATTCATCGTCCACCACTTCATCCTCCACGTGAGGGTCATGGGGGCCACTGGAGTCACCGTGGACAGGTCGCCAGTTCATCGCACACAGAGACAACAACCACTCACTCCCACATTCACACCAATGGTCAGTTTAGTCAATGTAGAGTGTCCAATCAACCTCTGTATGTGTTTGGACTGGGGAAGGAAACTGGAGTACCCACAGAAACCCATGTGCACATGGAAGAACATGCAAACTCCATACAGAAATCCATTCTTCCCTTCATGAGATTCCACTTCATAGTTGGTTTTTCCAGTTTGGCTGCTGCAGAAACATGGTGGCTCAGGATGGAAGCCTTTGTAAAGCAAGAGCCTTCCCTAAAATCCAAATAAAATGCTTGTGGTAAGGCTTTGAAAACCAAACTGTTTTGAAGCATTTTCTGTATACACTTATATATACAAACATTCCTACAGGAAGTTTTAATCAATATTTCTCAATAAATCTTCCAAATTGTTACTCAAGCTAGAATCCATCTTTTCGGGTCTGAGATATTCGTTCATGGGGTTCGGATCAATCTGTGTCCTGTGAGCGAGGACCTACTGGACCTCCATGTAACACTTGAAAGGTTTCACTTCACAACAAAGTGTGTAATTATCCATCAACATATGTAACAATTTACAAATTGAGTGCAAAATACTGACATATAATATACACATTATCTGCTATACAAGAAAAACATACTTTAAACACCATGGTTTTGTTTTGTTCCTTAGCTCTTTTGCTTCCTCGTTGTCTCTCTCTCTGTGATCCTCAGTGTCTTCATTGGTTCATTTTGTTTGTTTTCACGTCACAGTTTGGTTACTCTGGTTTTCTTGCTCTGATTTCCATGTGTTCCTGGTCTGCTCTCTGTGTTTATGCTCCAAACTCAAACTTTTAATTTAATTGGTTTGTGTTATTTATTTTTATTTTTATTTTTTTTACTTTATTAAAGGCTTGTTTTGTCCATTGTTTTACACCTCTGACAGAAGGGAAGTTAATCATGAAGTTATGGAATACGTTCCAAACTCGTAAAAAGCATTTTGCGATATATCGGTCGATCTCCATGGATTTTTAAAGTGCACTGTGAACTCTGACGGGTTGGATCCGGCACGGAACCTGTTCATTTTTGCTCCATCTCAGGCTGCCAACATGGCAGTTCATAGGGGCCGAGTCATGTGACGTCTGGGGCTCTGTACCATAAGATATAATCAGAAGTGGACAGTATCACTTAATTGAAAGAGAAGGAAATAATGGCACTAGAGGCACTTATTCATGATCAAGACATTTTTGCTTGTCTCTCACTATAATTTAAGAAGTCAGTCACCTGCCCAATTTTTTTTAAGTGCCTGACAGTTTCAGAATAGTTTCCAATGAAGCCGCACTTGCTATATATAACATTTTATGTTCTTATTAGATCCAGATTTGAGCTTTTTTTGGGGGTGTGTGTGTGATTTTCTCTGTACTGCCTCATAAAACCCACTCTGAGGAACCGTCCTCTTTCATGTCATAAGACAGACAGGTACCTGTGGTTGAACCCCTCCAGTGGTTACAAAACACTTGTCACGCCTCTGTTATTCCACATAATCTGATTGAAAGGAAATCCTGTGACAAAGTGGATCGGGGATACACAAAGCCTGAATTAAATGAAAAGCACGAACATGTGAAGTATCTTGTGTTTGTGTGACCTGGGTATGATTTCACTGGAGAGAGCTTTATTTGACTTTAGCGCGCTGGTGGGAGGGTGGGAGAGGTAGACGTCGGCTTTGTGTTTTCAAATTCAATTGTCCGCTATACAATCAGTGAGCCTGAGTTTCCTGTGGTTTGCAGTAATAAACTTTCACTCAGGTTACATCCAAGGCACAATAAAGGACTCCAAATGTTCAGTTGTGATGGGAACCTGTAATAAGGTTAGCGCCTCGAGCTACGAGACCCTTTAAGACCTGAGGAAAACACCCAAAAGGTTCAACCTCTGAACTCATCCCTTAACTCTGCTAGGCTGAGGTCTCACCTGGTGGAAAAATGCTTCCATGGCCTTCAAGACCTCCTTGTGTCTTCAAAGGCAGTGAAATTGGACGTCTTTTGGTATCGCCGGTTTACAACAAATTCTCTGGTCTGACCCCAAAAAACGAGATCAGCATGCAAAGAAAAATAAGCAGCGCAATTACAACACAGGGGCCAGATTATTTATACAAAATAATGAATTAGTTTCTATACATGCCAATCATCTCACCCAAAAGGGAGTTTATTAATATGGATTTTTTTTGCTGTGGCAGAAGCATGTGTGTAGTCCATGAAAACGTTTATGGCATGTGGAAAGCTAACACCCGACCCTTGTTGATACAAAGTGATTAGTTTATTATAGAAGCCGACGGGCCTGAGTAGATGCCTGTTTGCTTCCATCTTGTAGCGGTCGCATGAGTAGAACCCGGACGGGTGTCCTAATATGCTGAATGACGACACGGTCACGGAATATGAGACATGAGGCGGTGTGTGGCCATGCAACGGTGTGCCACAAGGGACAGGAGCACTGTGAACACAGGGAATTATGGGTGGTGGTGGTGGTGGTGGTGCGATGAATGAAATTACTCATCCTTCCATTTTGTTTCTACAAGGCGGCTGTGGCCCTGCTGCCTGTCTGTCCTGAGCCCCTTTTGCTTATTGCCACAGTAACCTGAGGCTGGGATGAAAGCAACCCCCACAGTGAGAGGAGTAACCTGCTCCCGCTTCCCCTACACTCTGTGCACAGGGTGCTGTGTTTGGGGGAATAACAAGTGTGAGTTACAATACAATCATTTAGATTTAAATTAGATTGACAGAGTATCAAATATGTTGAAACTCAATTACAGTCCTGTTAAAGCTGAATTGACTTACATGGACCCAATGCCAGAGGTTCACACCAAACACGTACAGAGGTTTCCTGTCTGTTCTTATTAAATTAGGGGAGGCCTAGTGTGATTGATGGGTACACATGCAGACCTGCTGCTTCTGAGGATTTGGGTAAGCCTCTGTGTTGACAGAATACGTAGCATTTCCTGATAGGACTTCATCCTGAAGATGTTTTTACTGTGCATATTTAAAACCATTTAGGTAGACGTGGAAGCTGAAACAATAAATACATTGAATTATTATTATTATTAAAGAATACTTGTATCAGGACCACACAGGGTTGAAGAACTGTAATCACTGGTGGTTGTCGCTCAGTAGGTAGAGCGTATAGTGCCATGAAGCAATTTGCGTTGCTTGCGAGACCCAAGACTTTGCGAGACATCCCGATTCTGAGATCTCTGGGTCCTGGAGTGGAGATAGCCCACAATCGACATAGATATATTAAGCATTCGTGTTCACCGCATTCTCGCACTGTTAGACGGCCTTTTCTTGTTGGAAACTGAACTAAATAAACCACTAAAGGAGGCTGCTGGATTACTGCTGCCGCATGTATTAAGTTTGTGCTCAGAAAAAATCTGTGTAACTGTGAGATAACACAGCAAACATATTCTTTTGATATCATAGACTTAAGCAGAGTAGATTTTTGTGATGTGGCCAGAAACCTGTTTTTCCTTGTGTTCCTGCCGGGAAACATGTTTTCAGGCTGGTTCCCTGCAGTGACAGCACACTGTTGGCATGTCTGACATAGTCAGCACTGACTATGTCAACACATCACAGCAACAGAACTATCCTTTAAAGTAAAAGTTGTTTTCTAATGTGAAGATACTGAACCCCAATTTTCTCCTTGAATGGTTGAATACTTTCTTAGCGAGTCAAGAGAAGGGAGGTCTACTGACTTCCCTGTAACCCAAAGGACGCTGAGGCCTGCTGCAGGTCACACAGCTCAAAACAGATCAGAGTCCTGAAACAGGACGCTCCCCTTGCTTGATGAAATGTCAAAGGGTCTAAATGTAAACGGGTGCAACAATGTAAACACAAGTTCTCACATAATCAAAGTGTTTCCACCTGCAGTGACAGACCCATCAGTTCTGGCCATGCCAGTCATTACCTCACGGTCCTCTGGTGCTCACAGGGTAACCTAAGAGAGGCCAGAGCTTGACTTTGGCTGATTTGGAGAAAGGAAAGAGCAGGAGCAAAGGGCTATTTTCCGCTACCTCACCTCAGAATGTAAACAGTCAAACGGTCTGCAGACCTACAGAAGCCTCCAAGTCATTTTGTCCAGAACAAGGAAGGTTGGCTGGAGAAAATATGGTTTGTTATTTTTTATGAAAAGATTGAACATCAAAACCTGAGGCTGGGACCACACTTGATGCATGAGCGGCCTGTCTACAGATTAGAGCAGCCACACTGACCGTGAGTGAGCCACACTGTACTTTTTGGGACCATGCGCCTATTTTCTCAAATGAACAGTAAACATGGTTTTTACCATAGTTTCAACGTCGGTATCTAAAGTTTGACTGACACATGACAGTTGCAGCGGTAGCTGGAACCAATCCCAGTTGACATGGAGAGAAAATAGGACAAAAGGTTACACCCTGGACAGGTTGCCAGTCCATCACTGGGTCAACATAGAGGCAAACAACCATTCAACTCTCACATTCACACGTACAGTATACTGTCGGATAAGTGTCCAATTAACTTCATCTGCTCCAAACACTGTGATGCATGCATTGGACAACTGCAAGCAGTAATGTCTGTGTTTTTGTATCTGTCCCTATAAAGAACTCATGCTCTTTATTTGTCTATTTACTTGTACTTTTATATTTTAGTGTTTTGTTTTGTAACTGTAACTCTCTTAAATGAATCAACATGTTCAACACGACTGCTTTTTAGCATATTCAAATGTGGAATATGTTTATTCAAACAATAAATAGCACTGAACGTGTACGCTCAGTTTCATAGGATAGGTTTTTCATGTGCAAACCAGAGAGCTGTCTATGGGTGAAAAAAAAAACAATTGTGAATTTGAGAGAAGATGGGAAATCAATCAGAGCTATTGCACAAACATTGGCCAGAAGAAGAAAGAAACCACTGGTGTACTAAGCAACAGATGTCCAACAGGTAGAGCAAGGAAAACATCAGCAGTTGATGACAGAAACATTGTGAGAGCTGTAAAGAAAGACCCTAAAACAACTGTTAGTGACAGCAGCAACAACCTCCAGAGGGCAAGAGTGAAGATATTACAATCTACTGTTAGCAGAAGGCTACACCAGAAGATGCAAACCACTCATGTGCAAGAAGAATAGGAAGACCATGCTGGAATTTGCCAAAAAGTACAAAGATAAGCCTGGGACAAAGTTTTATGGACGGATGAGACAAAAGATGAACTTTTACCAAAGTGATGGAAAGACTAAAGTTTGAAAAATGCTCATGATCCTAGAGGAGGCTTGGGCTTGCATGGCTTCTTCTGGGATGGGCTTAATCTTCACTGATGATGTAACACATGATGGCAGCAGCGAAAGGGACTCAGAAGTCTACAGAAACCATTTGTCTGCCAATTTACAGAAAGCCAAACTGATTGGGGGATCCTTCATCATGCAGCAAGATAACGACCCCAAACACACAACTGAGTTCATCAGGGGCAAGAAGTGGAAGGTTGTAGACTGGCCAAGTCAATCTCCACACTTAAACCCTATAGAGCACGCATTTTACCTGCCAAACTGAGAGACTGAAGGGAGTAAAACCCCCAAAACAAACAACAACTGAAAGAGGCTGCGGTGAAAGCCTGGATGAGCATCACAGCAGAAGAATGCTAAACTTTGGTGACGTCAGCGGGTCACAGGCTCGATGCAGTTATTGAAGTCAAAGGATTTGCAACTAAATATTAAGTCTTATTCCCTCTAATCCTTTTAAAGTCTATCTGTGCCAATACTTTTGCTCACATGAAAAATGGGTGGGTTTCAACCAAAGGTGCTATCTTCTATGTTGTGTATCAGATCCAGATGTAAGTACCGGGAAGTAAAAGCTGAAATGTTCCTCTTTTGTCTCATATTTATCTTTTGATGTTGAACCCAAATGTTTTCAGTCTATGGCAAAAATAAAGGAATTGGCCTCACTGTTCCAATACTATAGGACACTGTCGATGTATGAAAGTGTGAGTGAATGGCAAAACTGTTGGTCGTCATTGATCATTATCATTAAACTTTTGGATGCCAGCATGTATCAAGTCTACACAAAAACGTGTAAACCTACATTCTTGGCCACTTCATTCAAATGACAGAGGAGTATTTAGTTGATTTAAACATAATAAATTCTAAAGGCAAAGCCTTCATAAAAGATTGAGCAGGCGACAGTTTACCTGTGTGAACACCAGAGCGGTGATGCAGCTGTGGCCCCGGCCTAAGGGCCATGAACTCGTGTTATGAAAGTGAACTTTGAGAATGGCGATGCAGCCTGGCTGAACTTATGGAGAACATATTAGTTTCTCACTCCAGTACAATACAGGTGGCTGTGACAAAGGATGATCTTTCCACTCGTCTTCGTATTCTTAGAAGTCTGCATGGCAAAACAATTACCCCACAGCAAACCAGTAATAAGCCCGACAGAGTGAGTGACGCCTCAGAACCCAACACCTTATGAAACGATGCCGGACGTCTCGTAACATTTTTACACGTGACAGCGCGATGGCACGGTCGCGAGGGGCTCGTCTGAGCACTAATCCATACAGCCTGCTGCCTCTGCAGGCAGAGGAGGAGCACGGAGACAAGGCCGTTAATGAGAGCCAGATCTGCTCTGTTAGCTTAGCGCTTGGCTGCATGCTCGAATAAACAGCAGGACAAAAAAGCAGTCCATTAAAATTTCCTCAGACTTCTCAGGCAACAAGACGGGGCAGTAAAAGATAGTTCTGGTATTCGGGCATGCTACTAAGACTGGATGGGCAAAAATAACGTATATTCTCCATGTGATGCAGCAGAGGAGATGTAAAGTTTAGACAACAAATCCTGGACAAATGTTGAAAAGTGTTACCCAAAGAACGATGTTTGTCCATGTCTGTTGGACAGTTGGTCCACCACGACGCCAGAATCTCAGCATCTGTCAGGCGAACCGCCGCGGAACTTACTACAAACACTGAACCGTGAAGCACGCTCACTTTGATGATCCCCACATTTACATGACAGCAGACATTGTGACATGTTTCAGCAGGACAGGCACAGGTGTTACTGATCACAGTAATGACGGCGCCGATCAGGTCAAGTGAGTCAAGACAGTGTGACAGTGAACTAACATGCACCCTGAAAGGTAAATGGAACGCGGCCATAATTAATTTGGTTGTTTACACTTGTGCTTTTCCTACTGTGACCTGTTAAAATGGCTACAAAAACAAGGGCCCATGAGGTTTGAGGTAAGTGTCTCGACAGCTCGTAAACACACTCGCGATTTGGGAAATACATTCATGTCCCTGAAATTACAGTGACCCTACAATGATTTACAATCCTAGTGTTTATTGCTAATAAACAAATAACACACACACAAGGCTGATTTAATCACTCTTGAACAGTAATTACTTTTCTTATTTCAATCCACCTACATTTCACCTTCTGTAATCTTTGATTTCATTTTCTTGTTACTGTGTTTGTTATGAGTTCTGGCTTTTGTAAATTCCTTGTAAAAAAAAATCTACAAGGGCTGTAATGATTAATTGATTATAATCCATTAATCGGTTTGGATGTTTGTTTTTTTTAATGAATAAAGCAAGTTCTTCAATGTGAATATTTTACGGTTTCTTGAAGAATAAGTTAGACATTTGAGATGATCATTCCAAGGTTTGGGAAACACTCTTCAACATTAACATTAACAACAAAGGACACCTATTCTTTCAACACTTTCTTACCCCAGCAATCATCTTAAAACCCCAGATATATTTTACATCTTAAAGGTTATTTTTCTTAAACAATGCCTGAGTGCAATTACTTTGTGATAATAAATAGACACAAAAATTATGAAAGCATGAAGTGATTTACAAATGTGAATCTGAAACTATAATTTCTGAAAACAACTAACTCAATTATCAAACTAAAATGTCAACATTTTTAAGTTTTTATTGTCTTTGGTTATGGGGTTGCTGGTTGAAAAACATTTTATATTCATTTTATAGACTGAAAAATATTCGGTACATTAATGAGTACAAAAAGGTAATTGCTTTATTTATGACTTTCCTAACATTTCCATCATATCAAATAGTGTCAACTTTGATTTTCCAGCAGTGAGGTCTCACTAAACAGAGATCTGTCCTGCTTCCCATGATGTGACTAATAAAACCGAATGTGAATCAACAAAACCAAAAATATAAGAACAGTCAGCTCTGCCCCTTGAGTAGCTGCTGTTTTTCCAGTGTAGGCATGAGGAAACGACAGCGCTACAGCTCAGCACATGGCCCAACCACATGAAGGCATTATTACGCCGTGTGCCTCCGATGTTGTTTGACTGAGACATATTTCCAGACGGCTGCCTGGACTGTGGCAAGAGATGAGGGATGTGCTACAAGGGAAGAGTCCTCGCTCCGGCTGCCAGGTCCGACCCTTTCATAATCGCCTAGGAATTAGGCACATCCCAGTTAAAGCACTGGTAGAGTGACTTATGGCAGTGGTTGTGTTTCCTGAGAAGTCTGCCAAAAAGATGATTTAGATAGATCACACGTCTGGGATAGTGGTTCCTCGGACACTGTTTAAACACAAGTCTTTATTCTGAGGACAGAGGAATGTGAAGGGCGCTGAGTGAAAGACCCATCACCTAACAGTGACATTTCCAACATGGCAACGGAGTTATTGGTTAAAATCTGTTATGAAAACTTGGGACATTAAAGCAGTTACTAGAAAAGGGCAATTCTTCATTGGTTGTCATAGCAGCACTCGAAGTACCAGATGTTTATGGCTTTGCAACAACAAAGAGTCTGAAATCACACCTACATATTAAGTTAAAAAAGACTTTTATTCAGTTTAATACACAGGGCGGTTCTGAAGTGAAATAAGCATACATTCAGCAAACAATTCATACAGGAATTATCCACCAACATTCCTAAAAGACACACAATTCACAACTTTACATGTTTTAACATATTTATGAACACAAAAGGACAGCTATACCAGCTTAATAAGTAAAAGCCTACTTCTTCTTTTGTCTTATTATACTGAACCAGTGAATCCTAACGGTACACCTGGATGCAAGGTTTAATATTCAGCGAAGTATAAGTTAAAATCGTTTATAGTAAACAGACTCTGAAGGTCATTCACCAGACAAACAAAGACAAAAGAATGGCACACAGAATTTCCCATGCAATTTAAAAGATTTTAAAAAATGATAATATTTCAAACCCCCAGATAAGACATGCTTGTTCTCCATGTCATATTCATATCCCTGTTACAACGGCTCTCTCGCAGCTACATTTTCCCAGACCATGTACCAGCACTCAAAAACCACAAACATGTTCAGAGGTCAGGGGTACAGTACATTTATAACTGCTTCTCAGATATACACAGAGATAGAAGTACTGTGAAAACCATTAGCAAAGTGCAGCACAAAGCTCTTTCTCTCATTTTCCAAAATTCTGTGGAAACGCCCTCATGACTCACTGTCCAGTTTAATATTGAACACTTTTCCTTTGTCTCTGCACGGTCAAAGGAATCTATATCACAGGCGCTAGCAGTGCTAGTGATACGACTGATATTATCTGTCTCAGCGAGTCTGTCACACTCCGTTAAAGCAACTCATTATGAAAAAAGCTGTGCAATTTTAAGAGGTCGTCCCCTTTCTGTGCACCCAGTGGAATGCTTGCTGGTGCCAATCTATTTTGATTAACGCACCCATCAAAACACACCAAGGGTTTGAAGTCAGAGTCAACAAATGGAGGAAAGCGTCATTCCCAACATTTGGTAACTCTATTATGTTCGACAGAAATGAGGTGGTTGTGCAGACGACAGCGATAGATGATCTGAGAGTGTTGTAAAGGAATACAAGATAGGTCAGCTTGATAAGCTTCTCTAAAAGCAGCATAAAGTTCATAGTGTCATTGCTGGGGGTGGGGGGAAAGAGGAGAGAGCAGGAGAAAGGCGAACACTGGAGAAAAGTCATGTCAGTCCTGATGCACGCGCTAAGGCTAGATGCTGCGAGTACAAAAAACAGCAATCTGGGGTACAAAAAAAATTCCTATTCCCTATTATCCCCCTCAAGCCATTTGCATGGCAGATTTTGGTTGACACATTTGGAATTAACTGTTAACAGTTAAAAACTGAATGATAAATAAACTGACAAACTGAAAAAGGAATACTTTTGACCCAGGGTCTTAAACTGCAAAAAAAACATAAAAGAAAGAAAAACAAGAGGAGCATCAACTCACTTGAATTCCAATGAAAAGAAAGCTGAGCTGCGTTTGCATTTGAGCTCAGCGTCGTTATTAAGAAGTGTGCAAAACGTAGTGTCTGTGAGGACACAGGTAGTGTGTGTGTGTGTGTGTGTGTGTGGACGGTCAACCCTTCAGCAGAGCGGAGACAGTCCTCAACTGCCTTTATGTCACCTCAGCACTGGGAAGCACACAGTGGGAAGAGGAGTGTTCTTTCAAGTGAGTGCATTTGTGTTTTTGTTGGTGGGTGTGTTGTCTTCATATGTGTGCAGGTGTGTTTGGGGATGTTATGTAAATGTCGTCTAGACCAGGGAGCAGTAGCCGCCACAAGATCCACCGCCCACGTCCTCGTCGCTGAGTTGGACTCCTCGGCCGTGGGTCTCACTCTGCCATAAACCAGGAGTCTGGATGATCTTTTCCACCAGCTCCTCAAATGCACACTGAACGCCATCTCTGGTCTTAGCACTCGCCTCTGGGAGCACCGAGTATATGAGGAGGGAGGGAGAATAATGAAATAAAGACAGCAGGAGCAGACAGAGAGACAGAAGTGAGATAAGAAAGGAAAGATGAGACGTGTGTGTTCAGAGGAAGGACAGGAATGAAGACGAGACACAGATACAACAGCGGATCGTTCATCTGCATCCTGATGTCATCATCTAGTTGTGGAAAATGTCTTAACAATCATAATAATAATAATTACAGACACTTATTTAGGGGCTGCAGTCAACAAAATGCTGTCGTGTGTGACAATACCCAGAAACCTAATGGCAATAGCCACAGTATGAGGAAAGCAAGCTTACTTAAAAGGCTATTTCATAAACAATTACCTTTGGAAATACCTTGAGAAGATGAAAATCCGTTCCAACAAATAATTTCAACAGTAACATTTTAAAGTACTTAATGGAGATAAAAAATGCTATTAAACTTAAAATGCATGTCGTTTCAGCTCTTTTACGTAATCCTTCAATGACAAATGTATAAAATAAAAGCACAAGGGAAAAACAAAAACACATGGAAGATGACACATGAATCCTGATTTATAAATAGAACTATGCTAGCATTCCTCAGCAACTGTGGTAGTTATTTCTACAGCAGCTTCCCCGGTATAGCCGTCTGCTGTAACTGACGCCCCACAGGTCTTTGCAGAGTAGGGAATCCTCCCAACTTACCTATAAAAAGCATGGAATGTTTTCTCGCAAACTTCAGACCTTCTGCTCTGTCTAGCTCATGGTTTTCCTAAAACAAAAGAGAGTAATGGCTTATTTGAGGTCTGCTGGGCAGAGAGCTGTCAGCTACTGTGGTCTTCACAGAGCAGAGAGAGGAAAAGTGATTTTCACAGACAAAGAACAGGACACAATAAATTTATAATACTCTACTTAGTGGGCATTTTTATCCCTGCAGACTGGTTCTGGTACCCTGGTAAAAGACCAGCTGTCAGAAATATCAGAGTGGGGCAGCCATGGTCATTTAGTTATGTCATTTGTCAAATAGCTGTAGGCTCATCTATTTTTTGTACAAAAATATACTACCATTTCTGGTGATTCATTTGGTTTTTTTCAGTGGAATATACACACTGGTGACGGATGAGAAGGAAGAATCTGAGAAATGGGGAGAAATGCTCCATCTTTTCGGCAGAAGAGATCACTGAGGGAGGGAGGGGAGGCAGGGAGTCACTTATATGGTTTAACAAGTATTAAAAAAAAAAAGGCTACAGCCCTGGAGGGACATGACGACCATTTAATGATACTTAAATGTGGAGTGTGTAATTTCTGTCACTGGGGTCGCTACCTCAATCAAAACAATAACAAAAGACCTAGTTAACTGACGTAGGGGAGCAGCATGAACTTCAGCTTACCTCTTGATTAAGTGACTGATCCTGTCGGCCGTCTTCCCAAATACGCTATGTATTCCACCTTTTTTTTAAGTTACATACACCACACAATGATCGTTTTTTTTAAAAAGTGTAACGCCGGCCGACCACCTCTCTCCTTCGCTCACTCTCTGCGCGCTCCTGGCGATTAGATGCCTCATTACAGCTGGTGAATCTCAGCTCTGAAAAGAGCAGGTAGGCGTCTATATCTGACGCATGTGTCACAAACACAACATGTCCTGCACCCGTTTCAAAGTAAAAGCACCTCATTTTTTTCCACAAGGCTTTTATTGTGAATTATTTGCAGGCCCAGATGCTGCGCAGCCTCATACTATAATTTTATTGAGTATAGAGGAGCATTTAGAACATTTATTTTTATGATGCAGCTCCACAAAGCAGAGGATGTCATTAAAAAGCAACTGAAACAAATGTAACAGTCTGTTACTTTGTATATAAATACATATTTCTATGGATTGAAAGTGTTGGCTAGTATAAGTACTCAAAAAAAATAGTCTTATACTATTTAGATTTTATGCATCCCATCATACAGAATTTTCTTTTTAAGAATTAATCATAGTAGTAGACAAGTCTTTTCAAAAAGTATTAATTTCAAAAGTCATGTCAGCCAACGGCAAAATAATGAGCTGCTGTATCTAATCAAACAACCTTGTAAGGCAGAACTGGAACAAAAACACTTGATATTCATTCATAGAAAAGCCCACTCACCTTGTCAATTTTGTTTCCAACCAGCATTTTCACAAGGTCATTCCTTGTACAGTACGTCTCCAGCTCATTGAGCCAGTTATCAAGCTTGGTAAAGGTTTCTCGCCGTGTGACATCATACACTGGAAAAGCAAATGAACGAGAGATACTCAGAGTAAAATCAGTTAGACAATCAAAACCATCTTTACAGATGGGCATTAAAACATAGTCACGTCGCTGTGCACGTACTGAATCTGAGTCTGTGGGAACCACTGATGATATTGTTAACTTCAAAACATTTTCTTCATGGGTAAATTAAATTGAACAAATGTTATTGTAACTAAAATGGAGAGACATTATAAACTTTTACTCACAAGTCATTTGAACTTTTTGAAGCGCCAGCAAAATACTTGATTAAATAATAAAAGAAAGACATTAAAATCACTAAAATAATACAGTGATAACTAAAAACACATGGCTGATAAAACCAAAGGGTTTGAAGTTTTTGAAGAACACTCTCATATTCCTAGTTCTATAGCAGTGCACCTTCTGTTTCTTTGTACGTCATTAGAATGGTCAAAAACCACAGGCTGTGGAGGAAGTCTGTTTTTGAGGTTTAACTAAGTTCCTCTGCGTGTGCATATTCATGCTGTACATGCATGTCCATTTGAGGAGGGTATAAACTAACTTCCAGAGAGACAGGCCACAGCGTGTGCGTGTGTGTGGGTCACAGGATGAAAAGCAATCACTCCTTTTACAGCGACTGTGAAGTGAAGAGGGCAAACCCACAACACTCCTCCACATGCACACACAACCCCCACACATGAACACATGGACGTACACGCACGTACGCATGCACACGCACAGTGATGGTGGTGTTAACAGTTTGGCTTACCCAAGATAACTCCCTGGGCACCACGATAGTAACTTGGCGTGAGGGTTCGAAAGCGCTCCTGTCCAGCAGTGTCCTGCAAAACACAACCAGCTCAGTGCAACTGCCCAACACATTTCATTCAGAAGGAAAACCAGGGCAGACAGACATAAACAACAAGTCTGACTCATTGGTGTCCCGCATGCAGCATGCAGGCTGAAATGATGTTACAAAACCGCCATCTTGTGGACATTTGAGGGAACGGCCAGTCTGTACTCACACGAGGAGTTTGACAATTAACCTGAATGCTCTCACTAATAGACAACTGCCACTTGTTTGCCACTGTTAAGCACGACTATACCCACAGAGACTGTCACTTACCCATATGGCCAACTTTGCCTTGTTTCCGTCCACAGAGATGGTCTTCACTTTAAAGTCAACACCTAGACAATGAAAAGACAGTCAATCAGACATAGCTTCATGATGACCACATCCTGCTTCACTAACAACATGATGACTCTTACAGGTTTGGCCAATTACTGCCAAGAATATTAGAATGGCGACAGACAGACTGTGATTACCAATGGTGAACTGTCAAAACACACACCACACAATGTCGTTGAACTTCTGTTAACCCCGACTACTCAGACTGGCATCAAGCCAATCCCATGTTCTGGATTTAAATTATGGCAAGTCTGTGTATTCATAAAAAAACAAAAAAAGGTGGTGTGGTTTAATGTCTTAAAAGAATATCAATACAAGTCTGTATGAAAGGGGGGGAAAAAAATCCACCACCTGTAAAATGGCTCAGACAGCAATGATTCAACATTAAAATCTCTGCCAGGTCCCAAAGGTCGGGACATTTACATGAAAATAACAATGTTGTCCCCATTGCCCTCTACAAGTAAATCGTCTGTATTGTCTTTGTGCAGTGTCTCAGTGAGCAGAGCGTGCAGTGTCTGGATGTCAAACTGGCCAGAGTTTTTGGATCCACTGACAGATTTACCAGGGAAATGTACACTTGTGATGGGCTTGTTTTTACATATGGGACTGGAGAAAGAAGAGGGCACCAAGACAAGGTGAGGATATATGACTCACACACAAATATACAGTCTGGTCACACAGTCAATCACAACAACTTGCCCTCCCTCAAGTCCAGCACGGTTGCTCAGATACTGTTGCCAGATGCATATGGGGAGAAGTTTACACTAAACACTTCACTGAAACCGGACCAGTATGTTTCCTGCTTTAATTTACCACAAATTCCTTTCACAGAGAGCATATGCTAAAGCATCTGTTCGTAATATCATAATACAACAAGATGCCACTAAACTCGAAGTCATGGCTGCACTGATGCCCACAGGCTACGTCGTTCACGGTGGACCTCAAAAACAACCCTTCGTCAACTCAGGGAAATAGCTACAACATCACAATACATCCTGTTACATTTAAAACAATAACAGATGCTGTCAGAAGACAATGGATTGCCTTTACCTTGCTCTGTTTAAATGTACTTCTGGAGCTTGGTGTTCAAATAAGATAAATGTAGTGGACGACTGTATCAAGTCAGACGTGTTCATGACAGCAAGAGATTCATTATTCAGAGCTTATGCTATGTAGATGGCATCAAGATGGAGTGTAAAGAGTGACTTCTGTGGACATTTGTGTGCTTATATACAGCACTTTCACACAATCTCCTGAGAATGTCTGGACAATGCATGTCAAAAAGCAGGGTAGGGGCCGAGTCATACTTTCCATGTCTGCATGTGTACAGAGGTCCCCTCGGGTCAGCGTGACATAAAATTTGTCATTGCCCATTTCTGGACTGATATGCACTGACCCAAAGTGGATGAATCTGCGCACACCTCCAGTTTGACTCCGCGTGGACCATGCGCACATGCTTTCTGTAGCTTTAACTATTTCCAGCCCAGTTTGCCTCGTGTTACAACCTTTCTGCCAAATGTCTTTATCTTAAATAAGATATCAGAGTGCTTCAATGTTAACTCAGTAATACCTTTGAACAATATATAATTAAGTGATGATTGTGACAATGTAATGAGAAATAAAACCTCAAATTAACCATTTTCTGGTGGTGAAGGTAAAAAAAAAAGACCTGAATTGAGATTGTGTAATCCCAGAATAAAACTGACTTTTGTCTGAATCTGACAAAGTCAATGAGAGAGGCTGAAGTCCAGTAAAAGACATCTGTTTGGCAAAGAATCACAACTGGCAAAGTAACACAGTAGCTCCCCATGCCGTGACCTTGGAGAAAATGTGTTTCACTATTTCGAAAATATTGTAATATGTGCTTTTGGTAGTTTTAACAAAGACAGCACTGTGAGCTGACACCACCACCACCCCAAAATAATCACATTAGTTAGGAGAGCAAAAAAAACATTTTAAACATATTGAGATTGACAAATGTGGAATTCTAGACTGCTTAAATAAAAAAAAATGACAGTAATATTAAAGTACGCAATGTAAGTTTAAAACAAGTCCTGGAATCCAAATACATTTTTTTGGAAAGTGTTGCCTCCCCACCCTCCTCTCCACATAATCGTGGTTGCCAGGTATTGTGAGGAACCAATCCTGTGTTAACCAAAAGATGAGTCTATGAGGAGCTACACTTACAGCCATTTTTCACAACATAAATTGTATTTCGCTTAGTATTGGGCTGTAACTATAAATTGTCAATAAACCAGCTGTGCCATTCTGATAAGAGAGGCCAGTGTTTCAATTTAATTTTTTACATACAAATCCTTCAATAGAGCTATAGGGATGTTTTCCATAAATGTACACAAGAAACTCTGTGAGGCGTTAAATTATACATTTATTACGGTGGTTGTAGAGGACTACATCAGAATAAAATACATTATTGTAAAAGGGTTGGGCAAACCATAGGAACAACTCTCAATATAATTTCAACCAGCTGAACCACAACTTTGGGCCCGAGTGTTTTTTTTTTGTTTTCTAGAAATAAAGCTTGTGGCTGATTTTGACTGACTGGTGTTTATACTGACTTGCAGTTGCCACCACCAGTTCTTATTTTCATTTTTAGTTTTTCATTAGTTGAGCTCAGATGGATTACTCACCTATTGTGGCTGACTGTTCGGGGTCAAACGTGTCATCTGTGAATCTTAAAAGGAGGCTGTTGGCAGGAAGAAGGAAATAAGAATGTTTAGTCCTGTTATTAATCACTAACAAACAGCTGAATGTGAAATTCTTTCAACAATACTATTCACGCCAGCTTTTGGACTAGGTTCAGGTTTCCATTTGCCTGGCTCACAGAACTTGTCCTGCGGCCCCAGACTTATCTAATTCTGTATCTCTGTCTATTGAACACTTTGCCCTTCACTTGCATTCAAGGTCCGGATGATATTACCTCTAGATTCTAGTAAGGAGGACAGGGGTCATTTCTAAACTATGACTCATCCAGTGCAAATGCCTTAATCATGGTGCTGATGATGGGAATAAACTCGCTCTATTCCCTTGAACCGAGCATAATTTTCTTATTTTCCCTCAAGGGTCATCAGGAGGGATGCAAGGTGTATTTAATATGTGAGCTCCTTACAGCAGATGAGTTGTGCTTGGAGATAAAAATATATTCTGTATACGTCATTTGTTCAGGGGAAATGAAACTTGCATGTATTCCTTGCCAGGCAGACATCTGCCTTTTGATTAGAGGACGTCAACACAACAGATTGCAAGGAAACAACTTAATTGCGCTAAATCTGCTATTCAAAAATTAATCAAGTAGTAAGCAACTGGTCCAGAAGGATTGAAATGATGACGTTTGAAACTACTCAGAGTCTAATTTGTTAATTGTATTATGCAAAAGCCTATTTAATAATGATACAAAACTGGCACATGGAAACAACGCCCTTGGCCTGGATGATGCACAAGCAGCCAGCGTACAGTGCAGCTAGACACAGACTATATAAGCAAACCCAGGTCTATGTTTATAATGTTGACATAAACTCAGTCCCTCCTCTGAGGACATTCATTACAAGGCTGCCATCACAGTAAGCAAACCAGCAGCCCTGCGGGATGAAATGAGAAGGGGGAAAAAAATCGGATAAAAAGGATATCATTGGAAGAAAGAAACTACCAGTAAGGTTATGATTGCTACCTATTACTGCTGACATTCTGTGATCTAGACAGCATGAATTGATACAATTGATAACTCCTGGGCTCACACTTAGGTAATCCAAAATTATGTCCCGCTTGTCCGTGTGGATCACTTGTTGAGCACACTTAACATCCCAGTCTCGAAATTTTGTGGTTTGTGCAAATTTTCTGTGCTTGTTATTTAGACAACATGAGGCTTGAACATTAGTCTGCACCGAAAGATGATTTTTTTTTTGTCCACTTGCAAATTCAATGGTTGAGAGGCTTACGCCAGCAATGAGTGGCTCTGGAAGACAATACTGCTGTAAAATATAATTGCAGTGAGTGGTTAATGGTTCAGGCTGGCTGACCAAGCTCTCTACTGTCATACTACACTGGGTGAACTGCCAGACTAATGTTGTTTTACAACAACATGAAACTTTGCTGATTAATTTGTGTTTGCAACAAGAACTTCTAGCTCCCATTTAAGACAAGACATTTTATTTTGAAAGCCATACAGACCTTTAGAGCCCTTCAACTGCGGTCAAACCTAAGAATTAAGCCACTCCTTGTACATGACGGTTGCTGGGATTGGGAAACACCAAGTGAAAGCTAACGCTAAATACTGGTCATATATAGGGGGAAACAATTTTACATACAGTACCAAAAGAAGCGGCTCGTACTACGACAAAGTCTTTGTTGGTTTAGACTCACTGTCCACGCTTTAACCTAATACGCTATTTGTGAGCAAATATGATGTCACACATACAGTGACCCAATGTTAGCTTTAAACCAACAAAAACAAGGCTACATTTAATTCGTTTCAGCCGCAATGTGAGCTGTTTATCATGTTTTGTTCACAAAAAAGAGGACAACCACAGCCGAGTCGCCCCTTGTCTTTTAAACACAGTTGTATCCCCGTCCCTGGCATTACTTTCTTGGCTGCTAGGCTAGTAGCAGCAGCTAGCTTACGCTAACAGCTGCAACAGCGAGCCACGCCATCATTTTCTTGGGAGATAACTTGAGCTTACCTGGACTTCCCAACACCACTTTCTCCTATTATCAAAATTTTCAGCGTCGTCAATATGTCGTCTTCCATTTCCCCTTCACTGTGAGCTGTGTCAACCTCGTAAAACAGCTACAGCAGACTGTTTTCAACGACGTGTTAGAGACGACTTTCGCTCTTGTTTACAGCTTGCACCAGAGATATGTGCCTATCGAAGACCTCACTTCATCAGTTTCCGGTTTTACTTACAGACACATCCGGTTACTCACGATTACGTAATAGATTTGACGCCAAAGCATAATAAAATCAGATACTATTGTAGCGTATAGAAAGTTTGTCCGTTTTTTAACTATTATTATTGCCCTTTCTTTGTATTTTGTTTATTTATTCATTCTAACTAATTAAAGGTATTAACTTATAACACATCTGTGAATAATGATTTATGTGTTTTTACAAATGTCTTAATGATGTCACCAATTTGTCATTATTTTACTATATCTGAAAGCAGGTACAACTGGGCTCCAAGTCTTGTCCTTTTATGTGCTGATACCCTTTGATTATCTCTTCTTTTTTTTTTTAAGTATAATGTGCTCAAAGCCTTGGTTATTTGGTTCCAGATCACCACCAACATTAATTGATTTCTTACATTCCAATAATATTCCATTAAGATCCTGTATTAGTTATTATTTTTTGAGTTATGGTTCTCACAGAGTTTAATAACCAAACTGGGCAGGATCATAACATCATTTGGTGCTTGTAGCCGGTGTGAAGGGCGAGGAGACTGACACCTACAGACCATAGGTCACAAGTGGGAGTGAAGTGGCAAAAGAGGTCAGTGAGGTTGCAGGAGAGGCAAGATCATGGAGGGTCATGAGGAGGAATCAGTAATTCCTGATGTAATCACTGATTTGGACACATTCTTTGTCAAGTCTCAGTCCAGTTGAAAAATATATTGTGTGTTTTTGTAAAATGGGGACATTGGCCATCTTTGAGCAGGATTGGCTTGAAAATTCCTGAAGGAGCTTATCAATGTAGGTCTTGAGCTAGATAAAACACATGTGGCCATTCATGTGCCAAGCCATGACCGGATAGCTAATGGATAACTCATGCTCCAAATGTTTAACTAAAACTAAGTACTATGCTATGAGCAAAGCTTTATACTGCAGCTAATCATGTATGAACTGTGTATATGTGCTCATTGACAGTGTGGGCCAACTGCTCGGCGGGTTCAGCAGGAATGGCCTTCAAAATACTGGAGCTGCTTCCAGATGTAATATGTCATAACTCACTTTTCTGGTGCTTATTCTGAAAAAGAGAAGAAGAGAAAGAAATGTCCATGCTGTATGTAGTATGTAGTATGTGCTATGTATGTAGAGTATATGAGAACAGGAATGACACACGACAGCTTTTGTACTTTATTTAATAAATAACTCAAACAGCACAGAGAGAGAACCTGGTATTGAAATAAAAGGCACTTTGAAAACAATACTGAAAAGGCTTGTGTGTTGTACTTCAGAGGCATTTGGGTGTGAATACATTTCAGAGGTGATTCTCAAAACATCTGAACAAATATGTTGAATACAACATACCAAACTCACTCGCACACAAGTTCACCAGTTTATCGGACAAGCTGACAGAAAACACAGGTTTTTGGCATATGTGACAAAAACACAGGAGGAAAACCTGAGTGACTAATTATGTTACTGCACTTAACAAATAAAAACAATTCATTAGTTCATTGTAACTTTACAAATCCTTTGATTGTTCAGCATCACCACAATTTCATTAAAAAGTGGTATACAATCCCTTTGTGATAGTATATCAACAATACAAAAAACAATAGTTGATATTAATATTCAGCTTGCTTATTTAGTTCTTTAGGACAGACAACAGAACTCAATTTTAGGCATCAGATATTCCTTAATCTGCAGTTTAAAACTACATTTACAACCACTGCAGACTATTTTCTTTGTGATTCAATGACATTGTCTGGTCTGAGATGGATGCTAAATATGGTTCACTATTTCCTTTTGTAACTGATTTCTATATATATACTTTATATACACACACACACACACACATTGACGTAATGTGCAGCTATGGTCGACCTGAGTTTACACATTTAACTCAGGTCATGTCTGGAACACACAGAGACACACAGGAAGTCAGTGCACAGAGACATAGGAGAAGAGAGAAAAACAGAGACTAACAGACAGGAGCTGAAGAATTCTTGTTCAGATTCTGTTTTGTTGTATTGTCCTCACTGTGTTTTAAAAAAAAGCTAAACTGTCTGCCCATACCAGTGCTATGGCAGGACCAAAAGAAACATTACTTCAACTTCTGCAGATATGCAACTTTAAAGTATATACACATATTGTATAACTGTACATCTAAAATACAAACAAATGCAGGTAATTCATAAGTGTTAGTAAAAGTACAGATGCAGTGGCTGCATGGTGCATTATAATGATAAGGTGACAGGAACAAATTACATAGAACTCAGATCACAAACAAACTGAATGCTGCAGATATCAAATATTTCAATAGCAGAAGTTCATTGTCATCATTTTCCTTCATATTTGGGGTTGACCACAGTTGTGACAGCGCTTTTGTAGATGGGGTTTTCACCCTGAAAAGCAAAATTAGAAAGGGTTCGGTTACACCAATCATACTTTAATTTAAACTATGTGGGTGAGTAGAATATATTTTGGGTTACCAGTAAACACAAAGCATTCATTTAGATTACAGTCAGCACACTGTCATGCCTTATGACCAAAGACTCAAAGGTACAGCGTATGCCTCATGTGAACATATGACTTACCAGTTTTTATATTTGTAGCCTGAACATTGTTTTTTGCACACTCATGCTGTTTTTCTTTTTAAATAAAAAAGCAATATCACTCTTCGTATTTGTTTTAGATGTATAATAGGTATATTTGCAGGTGTATGATAAAGAAATTGTAGAAACTGAAACCGAGGGAAAGCAAGGAAGTGCAAACAGAAATAGCCCATGCAGGAAAATGAAGTGGAAAGTAAAAGAAATACAAACTCAAAGGGCAGCAGCGGCTTTACGTCCATAGCCTGGGTTCTGGAACTGATTGATAGGACTCTTGTATATGGGGTTTTCTTGCTACAGGCAGGAGGATGAGGACAGAAGAGAGTTCAGCGGGAGAAAAGTAAAACAGCACAGAAAAAAGGAGTAAATGTATAAAGAGAAAAAAAAACACAAGGTGGAGGCAAGATGACATGAGAAAGAAAGGGAGCGGTAAAAGTAAAGATGCAACAGCACTTGTCTTTTAAAAGAGAGACGGAATGACAAACCCCTCGTACAGAGGCTCTGATTTAGGGATCTCATGTGTGCAGATAGTTTGAACATGTTTCCTTCTCTTCTCTGCACCTGTGAAGAACTTAGGAAATTACAACATTGCTGCACCTAAATAAACAAAGGCCAACTCGCCCTGACTGAACAGCACCATCATTAAATTATTAAAGACTAATTCTGCTCTGAGGCTTAAGATAGCAGGGTTGATAATGACGACAAGGTTTGCTTGCTCAGTTACTTTATAATCTTTTCAGAAAACCCATATCAGCTTTAGTTTTACGATCCTCTCTTTGTTGATTAAAATCGTATGGAGATACAGACTGTCCTGCTCAATTTCAACACAGAGAGTGGTGCACTGCAGCATTGATCAAAAAACAACCTATAACCCACAGACACTATAGCTATGACACAGAGTAACCACTAGGTGGAGGCATATTACTGCATATCACTGATGAGTGATTCTACAGAGGGGAAGAAATATGGCGGGGAGGAGCTATGGCCACCTCTCAAAAAATGTAACTGTGCTCAGAGTGCATAACATTCCCAAAAAAGTCCAGACAATCTCTGACATTTTTCCCTTTCAGTTTGAGCGCCACTCAAAAGCAACAAATTCATTCTGTCTCTGCAGCTGTGGGACAGTAGAGAAGTCAAGTGAGAAACTGTGATGGTGTCAACAAGTCTGTAAATCTCATCTGCTCACAACAACAAATTATCACTAGTTCATTCCTTGACAGTGAGTGGCTCTGCAATCAAGCCAAACAACACCTGTTTTCCACATTTCAATTACTCAACCGAGCCCTATGCCAAGAATCAAAAAAACATTCCTTTTTCATAAAGCTGGTTGTGGTTGCAGAGACTCACCGTGTCCCATTTGGCATTCATCTTCTCCTTCTCAAACTTGGCGAACTCTCTCCTGTCATGAATGATCATCAGCAGCTTCCAGATGAGCAGTAGGGCTAAGCCGATCAGGACGATGCCGGCGACCACACCAGCTACGATTGGGATGATGTCAGGGCCTGCAGGGCAGTCTGAAATGCACAACATGATGCATTGTTTAGGCAGCTTAAATTAAAGCAGCTATGCAACTATGCAGTAATTTAACAGCTTTGGAGTCATTGTGATGGTTAAATGGCTTGTTGCAGGGAGATTTAGGGCCTGTATTCAACACCCCTACTGTCTGTTAGCGGAAAACCAGCCTTGCAAGATCAGGGATCAGGTATCGGCAATAAGATAAAGGCAGTGATAGCGTTATTTTTGGGTGTCAGTGCTGAGTTTTTACAGCAGTGAGGATAAAGTGGCAGACAATCAATGGATGGATGGATGTTGTACAAATATGTACTCCACAATTGTAGCTGCTGTGGAGAGAAAAAGGCGAAAAAGAAACCTGACTTGCAATGTTTCCCTTAAACTGTGTGAATGTGACAAAAACAACAGTCAGACAAAGTCACAGCCATACACAGATAAACAAATGATCTATTTTTTGGAACCCAACCACACCCTCTGTAATTAGCTTCCTCTGTAAGAGAGACCTTCCACACTCTGGTTCATGTCCTCTTACCCAGTGTGTCCACCACATGCACCTCCTTCTCTGTGTTGTTGTTGACAGCGTAGGTGTAGTAGAACCAGCAGTCGTTGGCGTCCCTCTCCTTACAGTGCATCACAGGATAAGTGGCGTCGTTGGGCTGAGGCAGCTTGTCTCTGTCCTTCACTTTAATCAGGTTGAAGTAGCTGCACTCGAGCTCACACGTGTCCTTCTTCTCACCTGTGCCAAAAGCTCGGCACTGGACACACTCTCTGCAGGAAACATGGAGTTGTTGTTCATGAAGAGCACTCATATATTAAGGGCTCATACTTCCTCACTTGTGTGTAGTTGTGTAATCATTGTGTAAACTCAGATCTTGAGTAAGGATGGGCATTATTTGTTGAATATTAGAATACCTCCAGCACATGCGAGCAAGGATATATAATGCAGGGTTCACTGCACGTTAAGCTAACAAGACCAGCTAACAAGATGCATTCACAGACCCTGGTAAATGTTATCACCTCTGCAGGATCTACAGTGTGTTGAGCTTCGAGGAGCAGCTTCAACATGCATTCAGGGAATATAAATTAAATTTCATCACTTCTGCAAACAAACATGAAATCCACTAACTGAATGCTTGCTGCCGCTGCCACCTTGTGATAATAGATGAACTGCAAATTAGGTAGTCATGAATGCAATCATGGATGAAAAGAAATAGTTTTATATCTTTCTAATATATTACGAATAGTCAGAGTATCTGATTGACTTTTATGATCAAGTGAATAATCTAATACTCATGACCTTCTCTAATCTTGAGACATTTTTATAAATCACTATAAACATACACACTAGGGATTCACTGAGATGAAAACTGTAAATCAGGAAACACTTGGCCAAAACACTGAAATAAATTATTATGCCAATTCTGTACCACTGTTTCTTTTTAATCAAATTTTTTTGTTATGGCTGGGACTGTATGTACTTACCTCACTAAAGTCAAGGAATTGCAATTGAGGTATTGAAATAGATTCATATTCATGCTTCAAAGAATAAATTGAAGAATCTATGAAAATATTTAGGAGGATCTCATCGAACATATCAGATAACAAGCCAAGCCTGGATCATTTCTCTATGCGCTGCTTTATCCCTACATCTAAGTAATGATCTTCATGACGAGGATCGAGTACAGTCGCGATGAATTGCAAAGAAAGACTTTCCAGCATTTAATAGGTGCCGTTCCACCGTGTACTCACATCTTGTTGGAACCGTTTTATTGGTGTTCCAAACTGATCTTGGACAAACTCTAAGCGGGAATAGACAGGCGCGTGCTGGCCACAGTTTTTGCATGCATCATCACAACATCCTGTTTCGGTGTTAAAAGTCTTTCATCTGAAAACCGAAAATGCCTTTTTTTTTGGCCATTTTCCGCCGAAATGTTTCGGTGCAACTCTAATACACACATCCTGTATATACACACATTTAAACATACATATATACTGTATACTTTGTCTAGTTAATACTGGAAAGAGAGGTAAACCTTTTGGCTGTCTGTATATTACACTATGCTAGACTGTATATATTGTAGCAACCCATATCAAGTTCATCATACATTAGTTGTAATTACATACAGGTAGAAAAAATGGATTTAAATGTAAAAATACACGTACACCGACATGTAATAAATCCAGACTTACTTGTGTTCAGTGCAAACTCCTGGACAGGTGGGGCATGTTTCACAGGTGGGACCCTGGAATTTGGGGTCAGTGCACTTACAGGTGCCACATTCACAAGTCCCTCTTCCATTGCAGATCTGCTTGTTGCTGGCCATACAAGTACTGTTGTCCATGGAACAATCACAGGCACTGCCGGTCCACAAGGCGTCACAGATACACACTCTACAGTCGCACCTTCCGTGTCCTAAAGGAAAAAAAACAAGCATAGAAATTTTAATTGACTTTTTTTTTTTCCAACCATCATCTTCACATCACCAATCACCAAAAACCTATGTAGAACAAACATGCTCACCTCCACACAGTTTGTTTCCAGAACGGTCACAGTTAAAGTTGTCACACTCGCAGTACAGTCCACTGTACCTCTCCTCAGGGTTGTCTCTCTTCTTGCATTCACATGTGCCACACACACAGTCTCCATTGTTGCTACAGATGTCAGTGCTGTTGTCTTTGCGGCAGGTGCGGTCCATGTCCTCTGTGGCTACGTCGTTGCTGCTGCATTCGCACTGTCTGCCCACGCGTCCGTCGTTACACCTGAGCAGTTGGCAAAGGGTGGAATTCTGAAGCATTTCTTAACCCTAACACAGACATCTAAGGACTTTATTAGATAAAAAAGACATAAAATAGACTGTGGACAAGTTAACAGACTTACTTGCAGGCTCCACACTCATAGGTCCCGTTACCAAAGTGGCAGAGTGGACTGTTCTTGACACCCCTCTTGTGACATTCACATTCACAGACAAAGTGCAAGGTGATCTCCACTTCCTCTGTGAAGCCCAGGGGCTTTATCTTAATGGTCTCTGGCTTGCCTTTATTCGGACATCCATTAGAAGTCACACTGATGCTAAACATGACCTGTAAATGTAGGGGTATGTCGGGGGTAAAAAAAATACTTTTTGAGTTTTCTTGTTTTTATTTTATTGTTAAAGCTGCTATACATACGATTCAGACATTAAATTACCATGAAACTGAAGTATTGGCTTTACTGATAAGATATGCTGCAGTATATTCACAAAACAAAATTTCCTTTGTGTGGTCAGTTTTGCCACACGCCGCCGCATGCCCAATAATGCAGCTCGTAGTGCTTCAGCACACGGGATCCCAGTTGTTATAAAAACCTCACCACCCCTCTCAAAACCGTCTCGACCAGAGGAGAAGATGAATTTGGTTGGGCAGGGGAAATGCATGAAAATAAAGACGACTGAAAGTGTGGATTGAGGGAATTGTAGACAGACACAAAGATGTGGTTCTCTCTGCTCAAGAGTTTAGGCTGTGAATCACCAAACAATTTTCTGTGGTGGGAGTTGAGGAATGCAGACATCAGTGATAGACAGGAAGTTAACCAAAAGATAACACATTTGACACATTTGTGGCTTTAAAGATGCTATGTGTCCTGCTGTGTAATTCTAAGAAACGCCTTCCTTCAGAAAGCAAAGAAAAACAAGTGAAAAAAGCATACTCGAATATTTTTTGGCTTCACTGTCAGTATTGCTTACTATAAATATTCACTGTGGCAGTAGTTTGATAAGCTTATGCAATGTCACAACACATTTAAATCCACCAACATCTTTTATTATGATGGGAGAGTTGGACCGCTGTGTTAAATCTTCTTAAACACATCCTGAATACTCTTAATAGGGTTAAGGTCTGGATTAAACCATGTGTGAAAATGTCATGCTCCCTCAAACACTATTTCACAATCGGAGCTTGATGAATCCTGGCATCATCATCTTGGAATACACCAATCAAAACCTGGTAATTTGGTACATTTAGGTTTTCAGCTGACCTAATTTTTGTGAGCATTTATTGTTGCTGATCCTAGAACCTGACCAAGTAAAGCAGCATATCCCCAAATCTTATCACTGCTGCCACAGGCTTGTATGGAAATAGGTAAATATTAGTATAGGACTTTTCTTTTGGCTGGGAAATCTAAAACAATACCAGGAGAATAGCAATGGCAAAATGTAACAGTAACCCCAATGGTACTGGTAGTAGGTACAGCCATAATGTTATACTAGGTTAAATAAGAATATGACAGCTAAAGGTCTAGCCATATTGAATATTATATTGAATGACAAAAAGAGCCAGTTTCAAATACTCACCTCATCTCCGATGGAGATGTTGGAGCACTTGCGTCCACTCTCGCCCTCACTAACCACTCCGTTCTTACAGCGAGATGTGTAAGCTATGGTCACTCCCTCTGGAAGTTTGTTGTTCTCCAGAATAACCTCAGATGAGAGAGACTGCCAAAACCAAAAGATAACAAAATGAATGTTGTTGTTTCCTGCACTGGAAAATCACCCACTGTGAGCCATAAACAAAAGCTTTGATGGGAAAAAAAAAGACTCTAGACTATTCCAAATTCCAACTGAATCACTTATGTGGTTCATGTGAGTGAAATATAACTGTGTTTTTTGGAAAGTGCATTTAGAGTACTTACATTGTAAGCATCTATAATAAGGTTGATCACATTGCTCGAGTTGGCAGACAGCGTGCCCACTGCAGACTTTGGTATCAGATTTTTTAGTTCCTGATGAGAGAAGAGAAGTTTAGAACAAAGCTCTGCTAATCTTATAATGTCTGAAATCTCTATTAGTAACAACACAAGATCATACAAACACTGTTTCAGCTGTAAATGCATCACACGAGCCAACCAATATACAACATTAACCTGATTTAGATGGAATCAATTTAATGGAGCTAACAAAAAAAAGACAGGAGAAGCAACACAATGGTGGAAGGAAATGATCAGAGATTCAAGGAGTTGCAGCAGCTGTACTTTTTATCAGCCCAGATGGTTATTTTTATGCACTGGGCATCAGCCAAAATCCACTCAAAAAAAATAAAAGTAAATAAAAAGAGAAAAAAAAAACCTCTGGATCATAAAAAAGAAGGTCAGGGTGAGATAAATGGACTGAAGGGACTAACTTGATAAACAGGCTGGAACTCCTCTGTGACCGCAAAGATTGTCTGAATGTTGTTGTCACTCAGCTTCTGGACCAGGTGAGCAATAGAGGGATAGTCCTAAAAACAGATGGAGGACATCACAGATCACATTTAGAAACATAATACACAGTCAACACATGCGGAAATGTAAAGGTACAGTGTGTAACATTTAGAAGGGTTTGTTAGCAGAAACTTAATATGTGTTTGATTGCTTTAAAATGTAAATTTAATTTTGTTTTCAAAGCCTTAAAATAGAGCTTTTACACTACTCCTCTGGAAGGAACAAACACCACCCATGTCATTTTTTAAACCAGAGAAAATGAGACATACACTGAAAGGTACCATACAGAACTTTGAGATTATTATTACTTTTTTTTCTCTTGTTGTAATGTTCTGTTCTTATTATGTGCTTAAGGTAAGGCTTAAGGTGTTTGTACTTCCTTAGGAGGGATATAGGGGCTAGGCTGGCTGAGGTTTATAGCTGTTATACTTTTGTACAAAACCATTGCTGATTGTGTTGGTGTTCATAGAAAATCAAAAAGTGTTAAATAAACAAACTAGGCTTTTACATGTACTTTAGGCAAGGGCCACTATGTTTCTACAGCTACTGTCACTACAGTTTTGTACTATGCAAACAAAGGACAAGGAACCATAAATGGCCTTCATCCTTAAAGAAACCCTTCAAATAATCAGTCAAAAGACTGAACAACGTACATAATAGTGGCTCATCGTGTAAACACCGTTCTCCAGGTGACATTTTCCATCATTTGGAAGCACAATGCCGCCCAGTTTACCATCTCCAGCAAAATGGAAGCCGGCATCAGTGGAGAAGACAAGCAGACGAGTCACATTCCTCCACCCTATCAGCTCCTATAAACGAAAAAGAAATAATTTAATTATAGCAAAAGAATGTGTTTGCTACGATGCAGCATGAACTTTTGATTAGAGCTGCATTAAAAAAAATCCACTTGTAAATACCAAAGGCTCATAAAATACTACTACTTTCACACATAAACATTTATTGGCGTAGCATATACCTCCAAGCAAATGCCATAATTGTGGGAAAACTACCTTGAATCATGAACCTGAGCGTAATGATTTCCCTCAGAATCACTGAATGAGCTGAATGTTATTTTTGCTTACCCCACACACAGCCACTTGCATGATGGCATCAAAGCCGCCCTCAGGAGAGTCCAGGTTTCCAGAAATGTGCTGCTGGCCTACCAGGGTGTTGAACTTCTTGCCATCACTGGTCAGCTTCAAGACGTTCTTGTAGCTAAAGGGACTAGTGCAGTTCTGGTCACCCGTGCAAGGGTTGAGCAGCTTGGCCGGGGTGGTGCTGATGTATGGCATGACTGTTTTCTCCACAAAAGAACCAAAACCTTTGAAAGAGAGAGAGACAGATGCTCCAGTTGATTTTAAATGACACTTACACTAAGTCAGTGAAAAGCACGAGACACCAAGCAGAATATGTAAATGTTTTTGTGTCATAACAATGTGGAGCTGCAACTAACGATTACTTTCATAATCGATTAATCTGTCGATTATTTCCTCAATTAATCGTTTGGTCCATAAAATATCAGAAAACCTCAAAAAATGTTGATCGTGTTCGTCAAACCTGGAAATGATGATGTTCTCAAAACAATTTCTTTGTTATCCAGAGCAAAGAAGTTAAGAAAATATTCACATTTAAGAAGGTTAAAAAATCGGAAATCTTGTTTTAATCATGAAAAAGGCTTCAAACCGATTAATCAATTATCAAAATAGTTGTCGATTATTTTAGTAATCGGTTAATTGTTTCAGCTCTAGCTGCAACTAATGATTATTTTATCCACTAATCATAACTTGTTTGGTCAATGAAACATCAGAAAAAGGTGAAACAGGTTGATCAGTGTTTCACTTAATTGCAAATTGACAAAAAATAGAAAAAAAATCACAGTTTAGGAGTTGAAAAGAAAGAACACTTTTCAGAATTGAGGCAGCCATAATAATGCCGTTTCATATATAAAGTGAGTTATATGATAAGTGATGAATGGTTGGCCTAAACTCTACAAGTTATAGATTGTGTCTCTAATCGTGTCGGGTGCTACACTATACTCATATGATGTCATTTTCTGACATAGTGAAATCATTCCTACCATATGATCATAAATAATCAAAAGACTCATTCACCAATATGCTTTGTGAGGGAGTGGGTTCTCTAGTTTAACGGGTAATTGGATAATTTCAGAGGTGAAATATTTACTTCTTTGGTTTGTTTGTGCAGGTCAGACCAAGGACTTTGAAACCTGGGTGGCACTAAATATTATCACAAGACGCAAACTGAAAACACAATTATCTATGTCCACGCACCGATCCAACCCACTCGACCCACCACTCCGCGACTCCCCTGCCACATGACAAAACTGCTTGAGATGTTAGTCTCCTCGTACATAGATTTGAAAAAGTACTGCAAACACCCTTTCAAAACTTTTTCAAGAGTAAACAAATATTTAGAAGTAAGGACTACTACTACTCCAGAAATATCTATCCATCCATCCATCTTCTACTGCTTTATCCACCACATGAGGGTTGTGGGGGGCGCTTTGCCTCAGGCGGGGCACACCCTGGACCGGTCGCCAGTCCATCACAGGGCCGCATACAACCATTCACTCTCACACTTACACCTTTGGTCAGTGACCTGGATAAATCAGAATTTACACATATTTTTGGCTCGTGTGTTGATGGCCTACTCACCTATCCTGAAGTCAGAAGTGATCTTTGACATCTCCAACATCAGACTGGTTCCCAGGTTCTTGACATTCTCCAGATCGTCTTTCATGGAGTACGACAGGTCCATCAAGTAGTACATATCTATGGGATAATCCTCGGCTCTTTTGAACTTCAAGTCAAATGACTGGGGCTCACCTACAGGAAGTTGCCATAATTTAAAACCTTTGTAGCATCACCGGGGTGAATGTAAATCAAAACCATATGAAGATAAGAATAAGAGCGGCTTGAGAAAGCTGTGTTTCTCACCAGATCGGAGGGTGAGGCTGAGTTTCTGGGGCTGGATCTGAGTGATGTCCTCTGGCTTCAGTTTCTCTGCTCTGTTTCTGCGATTTGTCACTGCTTTGTTCTTGAGGATCTTCTTTCCTCCATGTGGGTTCTCGATCATTGCCTCATCGCAGCCCCTTTTCAACAGAGACTGTAGCTCGTCGCAGCGGGTCGACACGGTCTCACCCTGTTTGAGAAAGTTCTACGAGAAGCAGCAAAGGGAAGTAAAAAGGGTTAACAACCACTTTCTTAAATGAAAATCAAAAAACATTTACCTTACTTGCCTCCCTTTAAGATTCAAGATTCAATTCGATTCAAAGTGTTTCTTGTCATATGCACAGTAAAGAAACACGTTTCCCTGTACAATGAAATTCTTACTTTGCTGTCCACTCAAAAACACCAGCATAAAGTAAAAAGTAAAAAAGAGATGCTTTTGTAAAAAAAGTATAAATATACATAAGAAATTATTACAAAGAGACTAAAATAACATATATGCATAAAATAAGAGTAAAAATAAGAACTGTACATAAAGTTAAAATGTTTAAGTCCTACATTTTACCTTCCAAGGAAAAATGCTATTTTAATTTCTTCATTTTTTTGCCAAAATTGTTTGTGAAATATTCTAATTTTCTTAGGTCCAGTGCACAAGAGCTAGTGAAAGTAATGCAGGAATCACAGGGTTAGGCTTGTGATAATAGATGCACCACAAATGAGGGCATCACTGGAGTAGAATGAAATCTCTCTTTCATCAATGCAAGCATGTTTCAGTTCTGTATCTTCATCTTGTAATTTCCAAAAGTCAGATTAACTGATCAAAAAGTCCAATATTCATGCCTATCTGCAATCTTAATGAAAGGAAAAAATAAAATAAAATGCTGATATAATGCTGATAAGTCCACACACACACACATTGAGACATCTTAAACTGGACTAAATCGGCCTGCTATTGATGACAGTGGCAGTAACTGAACTGGTCCATAGTGGACTATTCTGAATCAAAACCCCTTTCTTTTTCTCATTTATATAGTTTTTGAGATAAATACAACTTTATAACATTGGTCAAATCAAGTAATCAGATTGTAATGATGTGCTGTAGGAAATTATAATGCAGGTTTTAAAATTTCACAATTAATCTTACACCCTAATTACAATAGATCAATCAATAATTATACAGCTACATAATGCACTGTTCAAAATCGACACACTTTCTTTCTATTGCTGGACGCCTAATGGCATCATCAGTGTGAATACAGCTTCTGTTTACGTACTGGGTCTTTACACCAGCCACATTTGGCTCCAGCCTGGATACATTCCCCGCAGAATTTGGCATTGGCATTGATGCACTCGTTCCCCTCTGCATGGAATAAAAGAGAGAGGAGGAAGCGTTAGGGTCTGAGACAGAGGATCAAAACTCCCTGCAAAGTAAACAGCCTGTAAAACCCTGCGTGCTCACAAATCACCTCAAGTGGAACACTATGTTGCTCAATGGTAATTAGAGAGAGACAGAATATTCTGTTTTCCATGAACCTTTATGCTGAATGATGCAGAGATCCACTCCTTCTGCTCAGGAGTGGGCATCATTAATCTAAAGTAGCCAGCTTGTCTCTCCAGGGAAGGAGATGTCATTATGCATTTGATGTGAAATGACATAATCTGACAGGCTAATGATGCAACAGAGATACTCAGGGAAATTGTGTGTAAGAAAAAAAAGGAGATACCTTACCTTTCTGAGCATCGCTGAAACAGATGATTCCTAACAGTACGGATATCAAAAGCAGCTTCAGGTCCATCTAAAAAAAACAAACAAACAAACAAACAAAAGGAAATGATTTCTTTCTGAATGTCACTGTGTGTGTATCTCAAACAATAACAGTTGGGGTTCTTGAAAGGTTTTAAATCAAAATTTCCTTGTCGAGGTGTGAGAGATGAGATATTGTGTCTGTAAATAGGTTGGTTATTATTGGAGGTAATAAATAATCCAGTGACAGGGACTTGGCCATTCTCAGTCAGCTAATTCAATTTAGACCATTTTCACACACACACACACACACATCAACTTGCCCTCAGCTCAGAGTGCAAGCTCCTTTTTCCCACAACCCCTTTTACTGTAAATAGCACTGACTCCCTGGAGTCAACCCCCTCTTATGTCGTGTATATTGATCCCTTGCCTGTATGCAGGCTCTCTGGTCAGCCATATTGATGCATCTTGTCCCACTCCTAATGCAAGGCTCATGATTTACTAATGATATGGGGACTGAAGTACCTCACTCTATACTAAACGACTGATTTGGGAACCATGTATTGCCATACCAACAGCTCTGAGACTCTACTTAGACTTGCTAATATGCTAACACTGATGTTTTGCAGGAAAAATGTTAAATATAATCAATAATCTAAGTATAACACTTGCAAATTAGGCTCATCCTTAGTCATTTCACAAAACAGAAGGACAAAGTCAAATGTTGGCTTGATGATGGAACTAGAGGAAAAGCAATTTACATTCATCCTGCGTGGGGGTGCAGGATGGGGGCTGATGTCCAGGCATTTGCTCAGCTATGAGGCTTTATCTGCCTTGGCAGAGGTATGTGCCCTACTGAGCGCCATTTTAGATTTAGTCTAGGCCAAGGTGGCAAAGCAGCCACACAACTCCTTTCATTAAAAACCACAGAAGGGCTCAACCTCTGGGAACCATGACTGTCTGTACCATATATTATGGTAACGTAGTCAGCAGATTTCAAGATATCTGAAAGAAAATTGGAAACTTTGAAATGCTGATGCTGGTCAGAGACACAGTAGATACAGTACATTAGTTAGCCACAGGCCGACCAATGGACCACAATGTCAGTGCAGTTAAATATGCTTGGGAATACTTGATACTTAATGATGTTTCAGCTTTGACTACATCAAATCATCATGAGAACAGCTAAGGTCATATTTACACAGTGACCCCTCACTGTCATAATAAGGTCTATTACTACTACTTTTACAACTGTCTTTAAGGTCTAGTATGTAATATTTAAGATTATTTATTGACAGAAATGAATGATAGTATCCAAAACTATTATTTAAGTATTCATGTAAAAATCTAGATTGTTATCCTCAAAGATTCTAAATTGATTCAGAACTTCCAATAATCTTTTTTTTTTTTTTTTTGCCATAGCCGGTCTCATTTGAAAGGACCTGCACCCTTACAGTGAAGTAATGCTTTGCTTGTGTTTACATGCCTTTTTCCAAATTTAAAAAGGAATAAAATCTTGCTAAACACTTTATTCTGATTTTAATTTTCAATCTGATTTTATTGAATTTCAACCACAGGAGTCTGAAAGATTCACACCTCTAGTAATCTAGTAAGTATATCATTGATTTATTATTATAATAATAATAATAATAATAATAATAATATATATATATGAATATATATATATATATATATATATATATATATATATATATATATATATATATATATATATATAACAATTAATTGGGTTTCTTTAGCCTTAAAATACAGCAATCTGGACACCAGTCAGACTGTGTTTTTTTACCGTTTGAAGTTGAAGTTTACCACACAAATGAAGAAGAACATCATTTCTGGTATGCAAGGGCCACCATAGTCCCCTGACACATGTGGGAAAGGGAGTGCTGAGAGGAGGAGAATCTGCAGTTTCACCATTAGCTGACACCAATTCTTCTAAACCCTTAAAAAGACAGCATGAGTTATTTTGGGATTTTTCATCTCCTTTGACTGACAGTTGTAATAATAAGCCGCTCAGTATGCCCGTCTGTTAAATCTCTATGAAATACAATATAAAGGTGCACGGACTGTTCAGGAGGAGATCAGCAGGTGCCAAATCAGATTATCATATGGAATGCTAAAACCAATATCCCATCTGAACAAAAGTCATATACAAAAATTTCAACAGTGGATATTAAATACTGGTTCATATTAGAACCACGTGGTGGTTAAGTGACAATATATATTTTTCTGTGCTTTTACTTTTTTAAAATCAGTGGCTGTGGTTATTCATAGAGGCTACATTAAAAGACTGTGGTAAAGGAGGCTCCAATATTCAGTGAGCATGGTGTTGAGTGATGCATTCCTGAGCATGTGTCTCTGTGTGGGTGGGTAGCAGTGTCCGTTTATATAGACACACAGAGGTAGACGGCCTGTCTGCAGCCCCCCAGATTAGATCGGATCGCTTGAATCTGGGTCATGTGATTCTAAGTCGTGCTTCTGTGTGAGATAAAAGCTTAATCTAAACTGGATCTTCCAGATTGCCACTGCCAAACTGAAGCCCAACAAACATTTGCACGACAAACTCATATTGAAGATGCATACTTGCATATATGCAGGTATGCAGGTATTTGATCAATGTAAACAGGTGTACGCATTGCAAGCATGATAGATTTGGGCGAAGTGAAAACAGAGCCTGGAATTAAAGTATTCAGGTTCACATTCCTTTTATAAGAAAAAAACACATGAATGTTTTCATTTGTGCTGAGGATTCAATTGCATGTCCATTATGTAGTTCCAAGAAAGCATTTAAATGCAAACTATGTCTCTAAGATTCCAGTGATGTGTCAGGTTTAACAGCTTGTTGTCTTTATGCCGTGAGGCTTAACAACAGCAACAGGGAACAAAGACAGAAAAGGCAATAAAATAGAGAACGTAGGACAGCTCAGAAGCTCAGAAAGTGTTTGAACCAAGATGTCAAACTGTCTGAAAGAGCACCTCTAAAGGTCAGACTGTAAACGTCATAAATACAATATGGTTTTGGTTGACATGGCCAATAAAACACATGCATTTCTTTCTGTACTGTTTTAGAATAAATAAGACAGAACAGTGAAGAAATACTGAGCTGATAAGGAATGTGGTATAAAAGTCTGGGAACTTTTTCTTTGTTGACCTTTTGCTGGAAATATGCAGGAGTCAGTCATAGTTTTTACCAAAGCTTTATCTAACTATCTATCAAATATCTCTCTCTCTCTTTCTCTATCACTATATATATACACATATATGTATATCTGCCAGAGACCAAGTAATTTGGCCCTAACAACTTGATCTATAGCTGCCTGTTACAAAAGATTACTGTCATTAAAAACTAATCTAATCAGAGTATATAACTAAACATACATCAGCTTTTCTCTTCACTCCACACATTCAATGTTACAGTATTATCTGCAAATGAATTCAGATGTCAGCATTAGCAGCAGAAAGCTGAGTATGGAGTTGTATGTGACTAAGACCATAACTGTGAACTTCAATAGAACCGTGTCAAATACTACATCTATGCTTGACAGAGGGTGGAGGTGCTGAAGATACCCTTTGATGTCTTGTCCATCTTGACAACACGCCGGTCTGGAAATGCAGCACAGATTTTAATGAGTCCATTAGTGCATGGTGCAAAGCCCATGGATCAAGTGCATTTACGGCGTGTCCAAAATCCAGTGTTGGGAGTTTAACAGTGGGGGAAAAAAAGGTCACTGTGCCAGGGTCAAGGTTCAAAAGGTCATATGTTGGCTCATGGGACTGTTTTAAACGGGGAGGCATATCCCATTCACCTAAAAAGCCAGAGGCACTTGGAAATAGTGGCTCCTCCAATAGTTCTACTGTTATTTCAATATAGCTATTTTTGTCTATTCATTTACTGTATATTTTAGTCTTCAATTACACTGGATGTTATTAACCTTCCAACTTTGTTGGTGATTTACATAAAGAGGTTGTTGCAACAACAAGTCTCATTTGGGATTATTCTCTCTTTATAATAATTAATAATTTACAATTGATTCATTTTCAGGAAAAACAAAAACCCAACACATGATTAAATATGCATCAAACAACCAGCTGAGTTGATCAGACCCTCTCCCTCTTTCCACATGTATCAGTTATGTGCAAAAAAAAGCATGTGCTTAAATGAGCAAATGCCCAACACACCTACAAAAGTTTCAGTTTCAGATTACTGTATGTGCTGTGTAACTAGCAAAAAACAAGTTGGGCATATCTTAATGCACATGCGCACACACACACTCTCAGGATTGAGCTATAAATCATTTAAATAGGCCCCATAATTTCTGAACTGGCAAAAAGATACTGCGAAGATCAGCGATCAGTAGATTTAGGTTGTTCCCAAGCAAATGTACTCTGCTTTGAGACAAAATCTGCTTTTGTTATCTGCTTTGAACAGATAACATTGTGGATGCTTGTCATCTGCAAATGCTGCATTTTAAAAACATTGTTTATCCTGTTTTCAATTTAATATACTAATAAAAATTGAAATATAACAAAGGGCTTGTTTTGGAATAGGGCTCATACTAATTCTTGTATTTCAGTAGCACTGAGCATATCATTATCAGTTTTTCCATAGATTCTTGGTTGGGGAAAAACAGAACTTGCAACACTCCCTGACAGCAGCCCTGAAGACAGACTGCACTCCCCTGTGGGAGCAGTTCTCGAAACTGTGATGCTCATAAACTATACCCACATACCATTTTGACCAAGCACGATAATGCCAAGAGAGCATTATCTTGTATTCCTGAGTGACACTGCTATAAATAATATAGAGTGAGAGGTCTGAGACACGCATGCTCCAACAAGTGCTCTTTCACAAACAATAATTTGATAAGAATGTCTATTTAGTCTATTTACAGTAACTCTTCAGTGTTCTTCCCGAGTCTCGACCCCAGTTTGCTTTCGCTCCCTCAATGCCTGTCCACTTGTCACACACACATCTGAGGTGTGACTGATTGCAGCTTACTGTTTATGGGCTGTCCAACACTCTTGTCAGTGGGCAAGAGAAGCTGATGCACGGTTGACGCTGTGGTGCGTGACTAAAACGGGCCCAAGCTTCTCAGGCATTCCTGAGGGACTGAACACTGCCTGACCAGGATAGTAACCTGCAGCACTGTTACAACAGCACTACAACAGGAAAATGTGAGTCATGACATCCATGATGTACATAGATGCTTTTTAAAGCCTTTATATTTTTTTAGGCTTTGTATTTTAAGCATTTATCGCTCTGAAAGGGAGAGAGGGCAAGAGGGTGTCAGACCTCATGCGCTAGAACACGATTAGAACGTGTCAGTAGTTAAACCACTTGCAGCTCAGCTTCAACTGTTCTCTATGGGACGGCACCATTTTTTTGGACAAATGCGATAAAATCACTTCCAGGGAAGCTGGCCTTCCATGACAGGTGATTGACAGCGTTGGAGAAACATACACAACTGAGCCTTTTCTGCCTTAACTGTGGTATACTTCCACACACATGCCGCACACTGATGTGTGACTTGCATATCGTGGACCCAGGTATTCTCGCACGTCAGGGTCCTGTAGTATCCCACTTCAACAATGGCTGGCGGTACAAGTCTAGATGCAGGGAAATAGGACACTTTCCTACCAAAGAAAAAGACAAAAAATGCTACAGCTCCCTTGGAAATGTCTGGTTTGAGCGGTTCAAAGCTGAAAGGCTGGTCGGGGCAGGGGAGTCAGGGTGTCAGCCGGTTTGAGGGTCGCCAGATCGAGGCTCGGATGACGATCCTTGGTGACTTGGAATTTCAGTTTGCGCATGTCCACGCGCACCCAACACGCTTTTTGTGCACAGCCTGCGCGTTAATGACGCAATTCGCATCATGTGCATGGTTCGCGCGCAATGTGCAGTTATACCAGGGCCTTTATTCCTGTGTGGATTTACACTGTAAATAAAAACACTATTATAGCATTTCCTTTATGTATAAATAACTGGTCCTAAAATGAGCTTCCTCTGTTTCAAAGACAAACAACCACCACCGTTAGACACAGTAGAGCATATACTGCTGCAGTGGAAAAGTGGTGGTTGATCAGAGTCACAGTGCTCTTTGTTGAAGAAAGCCTGGGCTTCCCTCCTTTAAGAATGGATGTTTTCTTCAGCCGCAAAAAGAGAGGGAATGGAAAAGAAGGAAAAACAGGAAAGGGCGGTGCAGAGCTCTGAGGAGAAGGAGCTGCCTTGTGTCAAAAGAAAAGGATCTTACAGAATGTCTATGCTTCTGCTGAGTTTGCCCTGAGTTAGTCCTTTCTCCCCTCTCCAGTCATACAGTATTTGTCTGGTTGCTTTACTAGCACAGAATATTTATGGGTTAATTTAGGAAAATTAATGGATAAGCGTTGCTTTTGTTGGTCTTTCCTGAGTTCAATTAAGATTTCATTAAAAAGAGGCATTCATGAAGCATTCAGTCTCATTCTCGTGATGTCTTTGGTACACCTCAGGCATCCTAAACTTCCATACTCCCTTTTTTCTTTCACCAATTTCCTTTCTCTCTGCCTCCCTCTTCACACCACCCACACAAATGCTCAGTTCACTCCCTCCGCGAGTGAGCTGAGTCAAACCAGCCAGGCCCCTTGACTTCACATACCCTTCAAACAGAGTTGAGAGCATGTCTGCGCTCTGAGACGTACAAGCCGCCCGACAGAACAGGACAGAAGGAGAATACCAAACAGTGTCTGTCTGTGTCTCGTTCCACGCCCATCCCAACCCCCCTACCGTCATCCGGGGGACCTTCTCATATGAGACAAAAGCAATGAATCAGGCTGCCCTCTGAGACCATGACAGAGGGTCTGATCTTTAAAGTGTTCCCACTCACCACGCCTTCCTTTCCTTAAGAGCTACTGTGAGATAAATAATGCTAATGAGGGACATAGTTATGTCAATAAAATGAACAGAGAATCCAATATGGTTTCCAATGAGATCTTTACACAGGGTGGAAAAGTAAAATATTATAAATGAGGGAGAAAAGGCCTGAAATGTAATCACAGTTTCCACATTACTTGGGCATTCCAGTTGTTCCTCCACTCCTCTACAAGAGAGGCTGCATCAGACAGAAAAAACAGTGTAAGTTACCGAGTTGAACATTGAAAGATAGAGTGGAACATTGTGAGCTTGCAAAAGCAGTGCCAATGATTTTTCCACTAAGTCTGATCCAGCCAGCACATTCTTTATTTTAGCCACAAAGAAAATCTACAAGACTATGTTAGAAATCAGCTTCCTTTTTAAACTTTCTCAGAAATGGTTTAAGGATGTAGAGCAAGAGAAGGTTCTAAAAATCTACATCCAACATCCATCAAGGAAACTTTAACTTATATCCAACCTGAGTGTCACATAACATCAGAACCCTCCACATAAACTGTCACATACTGCACTCTGCAAAAATGACATCCAAGATGACAATAACACAGCTTAATGGCAAAGTGAATGTTTATACTATATTGGAAAAATAGCTTTTTACCATTTGTGTATGTTTTGTGTATTTGTAATCAAAGCTTGGCTCGCAGCGATCTATATGATCTAAGTGGTTGGTCCACCAAACACATCTGTCATAAAGGGGACACGTCAAATCTTTAGTGGAAAGACAAGGCAACCAGAAAGGTCAGTTACAGTCATGGTGTTTGAGTGAAAGAGCCAACCAAATTCTGCATGATTTTGAGAATGATGTGGTTCTAGACATTTAGAAACATTTGTCCCAGGTTTATTTATAGGGGGACAGCTCTGAGCACAGGTGTGCAAACAGCCAAGGAACATTAAGGGAACATTTGAGGACACATCTCATCACTCAGAGCAAATTTAGACAAGGTGGTTGAGAACACACGTATGTAACCACATTAAAAGTCACAGACAACCAACAATTTGTACATGTTTTAGTGTTTCACATGCATCATGCATTGTTTGTTTATTATATAAAAGTACTCCAATAGCTCCATTGTGGCTCATTCTGACACAAAGACACAACAGACAGACAGTAGCTGTATCTAATGTTGGGCTGACTAAAGAGAAAGTGATTTTGTTTTTTGCAAATCAGACAATGTACTTTGTTAATGCAGGGAGGTGAGAGCTGAAGTGGTAACATGTGGAGACATAGTCTGATGCCACGTGTGAATGGATGTACTTTTGTCCATTTGTGATCTGATCTCTTCAGACAGCTCTAAACTGGGCCCTGGTGACTACCTGCCAGGCTATGTAACACACTAACGAGCCAACTGCTGAAGAAGCATTTTTGTTTCTGTTGTCTGCATGAGTGACAGGGAGAGAGAAAAAAGAGCTGGGAGGAGCTAAATCAAAGCTCTATTTAACAATTAGATGACAAAATTGCATGTTTGTCAGAGTAAATACTGCAACAAATATGTGTACAAAAATATTGTGACCTGAGATTTCAGCTTGGAGCTGTGAAAGCACAACACTAACACTAACACTCTACAGTCCGCTCACCCTAACAGAGGAGACTCTCTTCTCTTATGGAAAGACACAAACAAGTATGGTTTCAAAGCACGGTATAAACACTATTCTTCAACGCTACCGTGTTTAAAAATGTGTGAATATAATCTTAAAACTCAGTATAACACCAAGCCCTTGACTTTCTGCACCCTTGACGTGTGTCTTACAATGTCTTGTAATGTTTTATTGTCAGCTTGACTTTGTGAGAAGAAGCTGTGGCATTTATCCTTCCCCAAAGTCACTTTGTCCTAATGCTCCAAATAATGACACACTCCATTATTGTTCCAGACGTATTGATTAACTGTAATTGATCAATTTAGCCTCTTTTACATGCTAAACTCCTTTCAGATCATGTAGAGTGAAAGTCACGGGACCTAGTATTTTACAGCAGATCCAGAAATAGTTCAAATCTAAATCCAAAGTGAGACCCACTTATGCACTGTGTAATGGTTTAATTGAGTAATGGGGCAGTAGCTGCAGCCTAACTGCCCCATTGCTGCTGGTCTTGAAAACTCTGCTCTGCTTTTCACACAAACAAGTTGGCCTGAAGCCCACCAACATTCCCCATGTGTGACACAAGCTAAAGATAAACTTCTCAGGGAGAAACTGCCTCGGAAAGACAGTATACATCTGTTTTTCAATGAATAAATCAATAACAATTCAACAGCTAAAATAGATTCATATCAAATAGTGCTGTAGCTTATTCTGTAGAAACAATGAAGGCAAAACCACAACGTTTGAGGGGTTGGCCAAGTCTGTATCATTATTCCCACCATGGCTCTATCTCTGTGTTCAAAATAGCTGTGCAGTACTAACGAGTTATTTCTGACTCGTCTCTCACACCTGGCCCCTGCCATCACCCATGAATCTGGACTTAATCACAAGAGAGAACAAAATCAAAACCACAGATAGACTTCACATGTCATTCAACCAACTTTAAGTAAGATACATGCTAAAATAAAAGTTAATGACAGTAAAATGTGTTCCATAATTAAACTGCCCTAATGCCGTTTTAACCATTCGTGCAATTAAAACGTTTTATATGATAATAAATTAGAAACAGTAGACCGAGTAAAACCTGAGTGAAACAAGCTTTGCAAAGCATCTGTTAAAACGGACATTTCTTAGGGAGCCATCTGTTTTACCATTTATGGTGATGCTCCAAAATCAGTTCTGGGGAAGGACAGAGTATCTGATTCTCACCACCAACCACCGTGCTAAAATGACTGGCTAGTTTTGAGGATCTTGTGGGGTTTGCCTGGCTGTGACAGTGTGAGCCTCGGGCTAAGCCCGTGGAGCTGGGATCTGCTGTAGAGTAAAGCCTCTCCAAACGCCCTGTCTTTGCTGACTCTGCCCTTCCTTTGCTGAAACACAGGAAGCCCAACTGGATCATGCAGGAAGCCTGAATCGTGGTGCCTGGAAAGCAGCCACATCTCCCTCTTGAAGCCATGAAGATAACATATTTGGCATTCAACCAAGGGAGAACGGAAACAAAGGGAGAAAAAAGGCAACGGACAGAGCAACGGGACCAAACTGCCTTATTACGGAGAGTTGAAATGTTGCGAGCTGCCAGAACAGCAGCATATTGTCTTTGTGAATTAAGTGTGTGTGATTTCTAAACGTAAACCAGGCCATCAAAGTAATCTAAGCAGCTGTCACCAATATTAATGCTCTGGGACAAACTACAAAACCCAGCGCAGCCCCTGCATTGCAGAGACAGTGAAGAGGGTAATTTAAAATAAATGACAGCAGCTGAAGTCTCCAACAAATATTTAGAGCAGGGAGTTCTCAAGTTCTCCAAACGTACTAACTCAAGGTGATCATTTATTGAACTTTCAGTCTGAATTTTGAGACTCTACCGCCCTTCTATAGCGTCTCCTAGAGGCTGTATGAAGCAGTGCTATGAAATAATCGTGCTACTGTCCTCACAATGATGATGCTAACAGGAATACCCAAGTTAATACAATCCATATCGAGGTTTAGATGAGTGACTGTATCGGATTTATAGTTATTACAGTCAGAATTACAAATGTCATCCAGACAGTGGAGTCAGAACAAAGCAGCCACACAACTGTCCAACAGAAGCTTAAGGTCATAAAGACGACATGGGAACTACGCCATTAAATCGCAGGCAGTTCTGTTGCAGACTCAGCTGTATGTGGACACCTTCCCAAATACTGCTCTCTGCAGCTGAGGCCCTAATGCTTGAAGACTGGCACATTAATGACACTCAGATGTCTTTCATTAAGGCCCCAGACTTGACACTTGAACTGGAGGGCCTCCATTTCCGCTGCCATGGGAGAGTGAAAACTCTGCGGAGCTAAACACAGAGCACTCGCTGCTTACGTGCTTTTCCTCCTGGGAATGCTGCAGGAATATCTGTCATGTTTAATTCTCAAGGCTTTCTCCAGGGCCACTGACTGAACATCATGTTCTGCGACTGCATGCAAGGCCCTGCACTTCTGTACTGCTAAATACGAATAATAAGAGAAGAGACTAAGAGAAACAGCCTTGTCATTTGGAAGAACCCTTGCTATACAATGTTCAAGCGGTTTTATGGCCAATTCAGCATGTTGAATCAACACTGGTGTCCCTCAATGGCAGACATCATTTGAATTGGCCAATCCAAGGATGATACAAGAGACAGAAATGACAAGGAAAGCAAATATCTCTGAGCCATGAGGTCACACAACAGAGAGCTCATGCATATCAACCATCTTCTCAAGGCCCTGGTATACCGCCGCCCACAACGCGCACCGTGTGCATGGTGCACCCAAAACATTGGGTGCGCGCTGACAGAAGTAGTCCCCAAGGATAGTCATCCGAGCCTCGACCTGGCAACCCTCGAACCCGCTGACGCCCCCGACTCCCCTGCACGACGGGCCTCAGCTGTATCATTTTCTCTTCTTCTTTCGTATGAATCCGTCCGGAGTTGTACCGCTACCCGATGGTGAAGTGGGACACTACAGTAACCTGACGCGCCGGTATACCAGGGTCCGGGATACGCGACACACAGTGCGGCGCTCTTGGATCTTTTTCTTTGTTGTTTTGAAAAGGTTTTCCATGAACACGGTATTGTTTCAGGAAATATCTTCATCCACATAAAACACACTCTAAACGCTGTAGTATATATGCCAGGCCTGTACATGGCGCTGTAGAGCATGTGCGCCGTGTACAAAGTTTATTCAACTTGATGGTTGTTTACGCGAAAATGCAAGGGTGGGATTTTGAGATTTTTCTCAAATTTGCTGTGCTATCACAAGTCCGTCAGTCTGACCAAGATAAATAAATGCTGAATATGTACCGTCCCCACCACACAACACACAACTGATGCAGTATTGGCCGATATCATTTGCTGTTGGGCCAAATGTCTGGCTGACCTATGTGTCTTGGAACAAACTCTTTTTCCTTAAGTGCTGAGCAAGGTTCATGTGAACTGTAATTGATTCCTCATTGCACATTACTCTGAAAGTTATTAGATTACTGATAACTCAGCAGCAAAACCAATTATTTAGATTACCCGGTACTTTACTTTTATCACTCAGCTGTCAGCTTTTAATTAGTGTCTTCCATACCCACAACTAACTATGGAGGGTTCTCACAAATATAAATCGTTTACATTAAAACAGAACTAAAAACACTACAGTTCAACAAACAGGCTGCAGATTTACTGACCATCCAACAGCGAGCGTGTTACATAGCCTCCATCCCTAAAATAGAGGTTACTCCTCAATGTAAGAGAACCTGTGGCTGTCAGTGAGCCAAAAAAGACGAAGAAAAACACAAGCCAAACAAAACAGATTATTGACTATTATATTGAATTTATATTTTTCCGGTTTTTGTTGAGGCTACTGTCTGCCCAACACCTCACCAACACCAGTCTGCCTGCACAAATGGACACCAGTAATCCAACTAGTGACTTAACTCTAAATAAAACATAATTTCTTGAATGATGTTTATCTGGGTTGCTAATAAATATTTAATCCATATTCCTGCTTGCATAGACATCATATGTTGTGCTATTATTCTCATCTACATTGCATACACCACAGCAAAAATCAGGAAGTTATGACCCAGTTGAGATGTATAAATGTATACGTAAGGCAACTTCAGTCTTAATCTGACTATTGCTTATTATAAATACAATCTTCTTGTGGCTAAACATATGAGAAACGCTGTTTTCAAGACAGTATCTGACTTAAACTATTGTCTAAATGGGGTTAATAAGTCAAAATGTCAAAGTAACGGAGCTTTAAAATGATTAGCAATTGACTGCCTTTTTAAAATGTAATCCCTATTTTACTTTTTGTTGTACATTAGATGGTTCATGTTTTTTTAATTCACTGTTTACAAGGATTTTAACCATTAAATGACTAAATATTCTGTAAATGATGTCTTTTCGGTCGTATCTTACTATAATAACACTATACTTCTACACTTTCAGACTGGCATAATTACATTCCCTGCATTCATATGGGAATTTCACCCAATGTTGAATACCATGAAGTGACAGTGTTACAAGGAGTTTCTGTCTCTGAACCGGCAGCTCGTAGGTGACTCACTTAACAACTCCTGAGACGTCAGAGTGTAACAGACCATATTCATAAAGACAGAGAACAGTGTTTGCATTGTAGTGGGTCCATGTGTTCACGCATATAGGCCACTGAAGGCAGCCACATGGAAAGTGACTGATGCTCAGGAAATGACCAAAGTATATGACCCCAAATTCCAATTGCAAGATATCATACTTAGATAAAATAGTTATAATACATAAAACTAATCGGGAGAGCTTGGGTCGATAACTGATACAGATATATATACCCAACTGCAGTCTCTTAAGTCTCTTCTATGGTGAAATTGGTATAATGTTATGATTTTTCACTGTGTAACATAAATAAACTAAATAATAAATAAATAATTGTTGGAGAGGGTGCAAGCATAGAAGTCAAGGAGGCAGCAGTCTGTTTTAGTCAATAGTCCTATTGGGGAATCTTTGTCTGTTTGCTGATATCCAATACTACATTTGAAAGGCAATATCTGCCAATATTATGTCAATAATAAAATATAACCAAATAGCCAAATGTCCTTCCTTCTGTCTCCATTGAAAAACAAACAACAAATGTTGTATATTTGATACCAAGGCCACAATTGAAACCATTTATTTTGCTCCTGTTGAGTTATTTTAAGTGTAACACACACATGTTCACGCCAATGAACATTTCTGAGCACAAACTGAGTGGTGCTGTGGAAAAAAGGCAAATAAACCTTTCTTTTCTGCCTCCGTTAAACCTTCACACTGTCGCAATAATAATAAATACACTGTAATAGAACGTGCAGGCCGCAGAAGTCTGCTACTGTTTAGCTACCAACACAACATGTTCAGCCTCATTTTCTCAGCAGACGCCGGTAAGCAGAGGTCATTGTAAACCACGCTGTTCCTCCACCCTGGTGTTTGGTAAGCTGAGTAAATGAGAGCAAAATGTGGAGCGATTTAGGCTAAAAACAGCTGCAGAGGTTACAAACCTAAAACCATGAGCGTGGCCCACCCCATAATCTAGCTACAAAAATAGACAAACATGTGCCAAAGATCATATAGAAAAGAATAGAGGGGAAGATCTTGTGTTACACATGCAGTGTTAAAGTTACTATTACAATCTAAGTAAACTCATCACCATATGGTTTGAGAACTCCTCAGGAGGCGGGAAATACTGCCGAGGTTTGCGCTTGTTGGTCAAACATGTCAATTACTGCCCAACAAATCACACACAACGGCTCACAGTGTGCGTGTGCATGTTGTTTCTACTTGTCAGGACCTTGTCAGGACCCATAGTCCTCATGGGTACCAAGGCCTGGTCCTAATAAAGCAGAGCTTCATTTCTGAGCAACCGGTTAAGGTGGTTATGTAAAATGTTACGTACTAACTGGTTTTAGTTAAGAATAGCTGAGCAAACCTGTGTCTGTGTGTGTGTGAGATGGAGGTAAATGACGTTAACAGATGACTGTTTATACCACGTTCCACCTCTATGACATCACCCCCACACACACACACACACTGTCACTGAGGGCATTCACACACACATGCATCACTCGCATCCCTTAGGAACACAGCAACACACACACACACACACACACACGAGTCACCCCATACGGTGCCTGTCACTGACCAACAAAGAAACAAACACGGGGAGGGACACCGGAAGCCTAACATGTCCAGGAGAAAGGGGTGGGTGTGGGCGTGTCCCCCGCCTGTCCAGTAAGTGGCCTCGTAAATCAGGTGGGAGCCGGCGCCTGTAGCAGCAGCTGTTCCCTGGAGGCCTGGGGTCACATCCATTCAGCTGGTGGCTCCTGGCTCCACTACCGTCTCTCAACACCCCATCAGCCCCACCCCCTCCCCATGTCCTACGTTTACCCTCATCCTCAAGTAGCCATTCCTCCCTCTTCTTTTCTTGTTACCTATTCAAAAAAATGATCATAATGGAACCCTAGGTTAAACAGGTTTATGACCAGTGTGGATGTGTTAAATTGACATTGCATCCTCATACTGGTCCATGTTTCCATTTACACACAGGAAAAGCAGGAGTAAAAAAAACACTAAAGAGCAGAACAACCATTGGCAACAGGAATGGTGTTGATTGTCTTTTTTTTAATGGGTTCACAAATCCTGGGTACACCCATAACAAAAAAAAAAAAATGATTTATTGTCTTTCCAACCACCTTGTTTGCCTTTGTCATCTCCTTTCAACATCCCCTTGTTCCCTCTGTCCTTGCCTTCCATCCTGGCTTCATTTCCCTGATTAAATTGATGCCTGTGCTCTCTGAGTCAGCTCCATCAGCTGTATTTATTAGGCCTTCATCCTTCTGCTCTCCTTCAGATAAAATGTACCGTGGATGGATGGGTGAGTGTGGGGGAGTGGGGGAGTGGGGGGTTACAGTGCAATCAAATTACATCATGCACTATACCAGTCCCCTATCGAATGCTTTCTGCTCTCTGCGATGTCCATGCGATCCTCAACATATGTGGACCCCTGCAGCAGATTTGCTTCATCAGGACCTTGCAGACTCCTGCGTTCAGCACACTTTCAAACTTCTAACATCTCCAGCCTTTCATGTCAACTCAGGGGCAGTTTAAAATAGATCATGTGAGGATCTCCTGGCTGAGGCCCAGTCATGTGAGGATCCACATTAAAGAAGAGCAGAGCTGCAGCAGCAGCAGCAGCAGCAGCCTGTTGCGTGTGTGTGTGTGTGTGTGTGTGTGGAGTATAGGCTCCACATCATCACAACATTCATGCACAGTGTAGATGAGCTGAACAATGATGCTACACAACCCCCCCCGCCCACCCCAGTACCACCCCACCCTTACTGCAATGCAATTACACAAGTGACTTGAAAGTTGCAACTCAACTTTTATTATTGACTAATCTGTTTGTTATTTTTTTATGATTTATCGATTATAAAATCATAAATGTTGGAATATTGTGGGAAAAATACGAGCCAGTGTTTCCTAAACCTCGACTTTTGCTCCACAAACTAACGACAATCAGCAAACAAACCAGAACACGTTCACAATGAAGAAGATGAATTAACACTTCATCATATTCGAAATACCAGCAACAACAAGTGAGAGTATGTTTGTTAGGGTTTTGATAAACAAAACAAACACACAACATAACAGTAATAGCTTAAAGAGAGTTGTTGCTTTTGTTTACCTTGGCGCTGTAGTGTTGTTTATCCATGGAAGCTAACACTTCTGCGTGCTCAGCGGCAGAAGCGGCAGCAGCTCCTCTCTGCCCCGCTGGCACCAGCGGCCACTTGTCTCCTCCGTCAAAAAAATAAATACAAAAGTCACGGTAGCCTTTCCCCGCCACTCATTCCCCTTCACCGCACGCCACACAGTCAAGAAAGCACACACTTTACACTGAAGACAGATTCTGGAATGAAGCGACAGCTGGAGAAACGATATCCGGGAAAGTGTAGCGTAGGCCCCCCCACTGTTCCGCGGTGTGAGTCGGGAAGAGACGGAGAGTCAGGACCGCTCCACTGATCCGCTACTTCTGACTGAACTGCAAGTCTGTCAAGCTGCGCGGTGTATCACATCCTGTTCCGCCTACAGCCTTCAAAATAAAATCCTAAAACTGGCACGTAAGGCAAGTAAGCGAAAACTAACAATATAAGTGGAATAATTCATCTCCATAGCCCACTTACATAGTTGTAATCTTCACGTAAGGTTGGGCAATTATTTAATAACGAGACATATTGCAGTGAAGTTTTCTTCTCTACTGCTTTGTCCTCCACACTCGAACAAAATTCACAGTTAAACGTTTTACTGAGAGATGTATCGATACATTACTAAATCTGCACATGATAGTCACAATAAAGGCAGGATGTTGAAGGGGCCACAGGAATAATACATAAATATTTTTTTAGCAGATCTTATTTTGAAGGCAAATTTTCCGTTTTATCCTGTGTTATTTTTGCTGACTTATCTGGATATGTCTGCCCCTCTTATCACCGCTAGAGGGCACCCACACTCAAATCACTGACAAAAACCAGCATCTTCATCATGAGATCATTTCAAGATCATCATGTAAAGACTGAGACACACTTCTGTGATAAGTTCATACTTTTAAATTCGGACTCACCAGAAAGCTTAATTTACTACAAACAGTCTGTATAAACTGATGTGTTTTAAGCGATAACTAGTTACTAGAAGTACAATTGTTGTAGTGGCTGAACTGAATGTGACAGTGAATAAGATCTATAGTCTAGTAAAGAAACAAAGAAAGAGATATTGTTTAATTTTTTTTTAATTAATGTATAACAACGGAAGGTCAAACAGACTAATTGAACCTGTGTAGGCCTTGTAACTGTTGTTTCCAGAGCACAAGATATCTCATATAGGAACATGGTTCTAAAACAGATTCTGGCGCAGTTTTAGTAAAAATAATCAACGCAGCTAGTTATTTATTTACGTTCAACTTGGCGGAAAGTTACAGTATGTCTGCCTATAACATAGTGGAAAAAATGTGAGAGAAAACAAACTATCAGAGCCGGAAGATCCCCAGATCCTGTTTAGTCTCCAGGGAGTGTTTAGAGGGAAATGTCCCTTTGTTCCATATCTGACTCCTGCAGATGGGTGAACAGTTTGAACAGATCTGATGGCTGGAAAGTGAACTTTTATTACATTCTCTGTTCTCTATAGCTCGTGTCTGTAGAACAAGTTGTGTTTCAGTGTTTAAGATAAGATTCGTTGAAGGGTTTACAAAGTGAAATGAACCAAATGATCAACAAGATCCACAAGACAGCTTTAAATCATACTGGGTACATAAATGCATGTAGCATTCACAATGATATTGGGATAAGTGAAGGGCCCTGAAGGATTATCTAATTCCAGAGAATCCATAATACTTCACAGGAAAGAGGTTTGACTTACTAACAGGAAATGACAGCGACAGAGATAAAGATATTGTCTGGCGCTCAGACAGAAGGTATGTGCTGCAGATGTAACCGACTTAAAGGAAACAAACTTCCTCTTATTCACTTCCATTCTATTTAACTTTCTTTTTTTCTTTTTAAAGAACAAGATAATATGAAAAACAAACACATTTAAACAGTAAAATCCATCATTTTATGCTGTGTTTATAAAGATTACGAGACAATTATTGATAATAGACTATGTAACTGTACTAAAACGTTGTTAAATCCATTTATAATGTATCACAATTAATGCTGGAAAGTGATTTGTGGTTAAATATACAGTACAGTACTTTACTGTGGTGTCAGCGCTTTCCTGAATTCTGGTGCCACCCTGTGGTCAGTTTCAGTCACTGCATGGAGACAGGGCTAAAACTCGAAAACATTATGTATATTTATTAAATGAACATTTCTTTGGAGCAGAGAACACACAAAAATAATGAAATCATTTATTCACTATTTTTTTTATTACAGCATTTATACTTGTGTTTTCCCTGTTGTGAAATTGTGAAATACACGTGTTTTACTGCCTTTATGTCCATACTGTGACTTCAATAATAAACGGTATAAAAGATAAACGATAATTCATCCACCTCTGCAGAAATGTACGTACTAATGTAAACAACCCTGACACTGAGTATGTTTAACTCCTGTGTTGATCACATGTCAAACGTCTGTTCATGAGATCATTTGTTCTTGGATATTCATCCACTGAGCCACCTGGTGGTAAAAGTGGAGCATTACAGGTATGGTATATAGTTTGAGTCACACAACAAATCTTATAATGAGGTTTATCATATAAGATGCCATTATTAATGACTATTATGTGTGCATGTGTGCTGTATACACCAGCTATTGTATATATGGCTGTGTACTGCACAGCAACAAGGCCACAAATCAATAACTGATTATGGATTGTTAACGAGGATGTTCTATACGAATGATTTATTAACATTTATTACTGCAGGTACAACATTGTATTAGACATTTAAACTGAAAACAATTATAAATTCACTCAACAAAGAAAACCCAGCTCAAATGGGAGTCAACTGGTTTTAGGGCTAAGTGTCCGTACATTATTGTGACGTATGTGATGTACAACATTTCAGTGTTGTTGTGTTTTGAACATGGGGGAACCGAGTCATACTCAGGTTCCTAATTATCTGGGCGAGAGGAGGAGCTGCGGTCCGTCACAAACAAGCGTCAACCCTGTAATTACCTCTGTGGCATTAGTAAATAACTTTTTGTTAACCACCAACAAGGCATTAGTAACAACTTTGCGATAAAAAAAAAAAAAACTTTAGGAAAAAGCAATAATTATTGCAAATTGAAAATGTTTTACATAAACTGAGCGGTTAATTAAAAGTGTGCTGCAGTGAACGTGTGCATTTATGATGATTGCAGCAGTAGATCATTTAGGCCGCACAAACAAATGATTGATGATGTTTTGTCTCTCGCTTAAATGATTTACTAATGAATGCAAGATTATTGATTGGAGTAGTTTAAAGAGAGATAAAGAAGGATATAGCAGGGCTGCCGGGTCACAGAGACAAGGTTGGAGCTAATTGTGTGTGAAGGATAATCAGACAAATGATGTTATATGATAAATGAAACTATTTATAGAAGAAGGACTCATTTTAAACACAATGCTAATATTAGCTCTCACATTTTGAACTGCAATTATATTGCACTATAAATAAATAAATTCTAATTTCCTGTCAGTGTCCCGCCAAAATAACATAGCAACAGTTTAGGATGTGGTTTTCCATGAAGGAAAAAAAAAAAAAAAGCTTAACTTCACCTAATGATAGACGAGGATTAAAAGCAGCTGAGTGCAGCTCACATCAGCTTCTCATTAGTGGTCAGTACCCGCCCTTCGCTCCATGCAGTTATTTTCACCACTGTTCACCACTCCAATCTCACATCAGAGACTTCAGAGCAGTCGCTTCCATTAGTTTGAAGATCTGAGGACAATTAGCCACGATTTATTGCTCTGTAACTGATAAACGATCAAACAAATCAAACAAGAAGCTGTTTATTTTGTATCTTTGGAGAGTGACGGCTGCCTGCAAGATGAAGAAGGGACAACAGATTCTTGTTGTCGGTTGTAATTACCGTGCCCTCACATTACTCCCTTTACTGCAAGGCTGTGATGTGGATCTGATCTGGAAATAGAAAAAACAAAAGAAAACAAAAAACCATTGTTGGAGTTTCTGATTCTAGATCACAACAAATATCCTCTTTCCTTTTTAAGGCCTTGCTGTTTATTCATTTTTTTTTCCTACAACAGCAAATTACAGAAGCAGTATTGAAAATAAAAGTATTTTTTCCAAAATTTGAATGACAGTACAAAACGAAGCGTTATTAATGTGCCATGTAAATGAGGGGACAGGGACATTACTATTATGCCTTTTCAATAATGAAAACATCTCAATATCTTTACATTTCAGAATTATGTCACATAATCTGAAACTCTATTTATATATATATATAAAAGAAAGATATGAACACATTTTTTTTTTAACATTCTTCTGTTGTATTTTTTTTGGAAAATGAATGCTATAAACACATAAACCTCTTAAATATATTTATCAGTGCAACATTGTTTCTGCGTAGTCCCTTTTCTCTAGTTTAGCACACATCACTGCAGCTACAGTCTTCTATGGCCAAGGGTGAAGACGGACAGACGGACAGGTGGACAGGCTGAATCTGAAATGGACAAGCGGAGGACGCGTTCACCTGCGGCAACACATACACACATGGCGGTTAGAGTTTTTTGATTGTTTTGATTGTGGTGTGGCAAGAAAGTTCCAGGTCCCATGGGAGCCTTGTGTCCTGAAAGTGTCAGTCTCACACAATGAGTTCCTCCCCTTTGCAGTGTAAAAAGGTGGGGGTTGTCCCACCCATTTCTTTTTTTTTTTCTTTTTTAAACGTGTGAAAAGAGATAGAAAAACAGACACGTCAAGTCCCCTCTTGTTGATTTTGTTCTTTGCAGTTTGCAGAGGCGTGAGTGATAAGCAGTTGGCGAGCGAACAAAACAACCATCCTTTGGTAAAACCAGGTGACCCACCGCCTTACCCCCCCCCGTAACCCGTCCTTACGACATCAGCTCTGACATCACAATGTTATGGCTGCTACACATAAAAACAAACTTTTCATGGTCCGCGTGGGACCTCAGTGAGCTACAGTTGAGCATGTGAACGATACAAACTGGGTTCATCGTGAGCCCCGCGTGTCTGCCTTTAGGTTAATGATAGCACCATTCTTCAGTTTCAATGTCGAAGCCCATCTTTGAAGAGGCTCCTGACACGAGGGAGTCAAAAAAAAACAACAACAAAGTGCATTCAAGCTGCATCGTCTGTCCTTCAGTGTCTGCCTGCAACAGAGCTAAAGCAAAGGAATAATGATTGTTGGAGGGTTTTTTTTTGTGTGTGTTTTTGTTTTTGGTATACTGGAAAACTTTTGTTTTAATTTTTATTTTTCTTTATTGTGAAGTGGCTTTATTGTGAAGGACAGATGGCTTGAATGCACATTGAAGCAGCTGCAACATCAGCGTCACACAAATCTCTTTCCTTTGAGCAACTTAATCTGAAAAAAAAAATAAAATTAAATGAAAAGAAAAGTCTGCGCCGCCAAACAGTCCAAAGATCGTATTTACACACACACACACACACACACGCAGACAAAACCCGTGAAAAAAAAGGGGATACTGCAGCCTTTTTTTTCCTTTTTTACTTTCTTTAAAAAGGGCAATAAAATATATTAAAACTTATTTACAGTGTGTGGTTTTTGGACAGAAAACAACAACAACAACAACAACATCAACAAAAGGAGAAGGAAATAAAAAAAGCGCTGTGATAGATTGTTATCCCGTTTTGCAGATATTTATAAGATAATGTGTCCCTGTTTCCTGTCGTCATAACTTAAGCCATATACAGCTAAAAAAAGAAAACGTCAACAGAGAAGACCAACAAAAAAGTACTAAAGGCACTGTTAGAACCATACATTGCCATGAATGGAACCCTCACTTTAGATTGATAAGGTTCAAATAGGAAAGAGTACACGCTTCAGGACTCACCCTGTATGTCACACCATGGGGCAAATCTACAGTTTTGCCGGATATGATTCGATTTATGATTTTTGTCTCTTTCAAAAGTTGAAAATATACAACAGCCTTCATGAACTGACGAAAAAAAAGCAAAACATTTCTTTCCCCAGAAAATGATAAATACTTTCAACATCATTATTAAATTGGTCTCAACACCAGCATCCGATTGTAAAAATGAATGAAAATCAAAATAGAAAATTAAAATATCTAAATCATCTGTACATATTTTTTTTCCTGTAGTTTATTTGTACACAGTGTCCCCTACTGGTAGGTTCTTTTTTATTTTTATTTTTACTGCAGCTCCTGAGAAAAGTGTGGATCAGTCCGAAGCCTCCCCACTGGATCCTGAACCTGTCCCTCATCCAGCGAGTTGAGGGCGTTGGCAGTCCTTTGAGCTTAGCTCCTCGCACATACACGGGAGGTTTGCGCCTACAGCCAGTCCTGTGCACGCTCCGCGAGCTCTGCACGTCACACAGTCACACTGACACACTCAGTCCCGTCTCAAGCCTCCGAGTATGAGCTCTGTACGTTGAGTTTGTCCTTTTTTATCTTGACACCGTCCACGAGTTCAAAGTTATAGTTCTCCAGGGCTGATAAGTTCCTGTCTGACATGCCGCCGTGTGAGCAGGCGCAGTACAACACCACGCCACATATGGCGCCCAGGAAGACCCCCAGGGCGGACATAGCGATGATGGTGATGAGGATGGGGTCGAGTGTCTTTAGCATGTTGCCTGCTCCACTGATCTGGTTCGTCTCCACAAACACCGGGTATTCAGTGATGTCTTCAACTGTCGGCGGGGAGACAGAGGCGGAGAAATGAGAAACTACTCAGGGTTTGAAAGAGATGTTGCTCCACAAATCAAAAAGGTGTGACAAATGAACTGCATTCTCAAAAACCTTATGTGTAAATCAACACATTACTGTTTTAACCTGATGATAACATTTCCTGCGGATGTTAGGAATACAATGTGCAATTATCCTTAATATTTACTGTGTTTTAGTGCAATTTTGCGTTCTGTTTTGGTTGTAACTGTGTATGATGTGCTCATGTGTCATTTCTACCTAAATTAGGCATTTATGACGATTTATAAATATCTCATTGTATCGTATGGTATGGTATCGTATTGTAACGTAACGTAACGTATCGTATCGTATCGTATCGTATCGTGTCGTATCGTGTCGTATCGTATCGTAACGTAACGTATCGTATCGTATCGTATCATATGGTATGGTATGGTATGGTATGGTATGGTATGGTATCGTTTCGTATTGTATCGTATCATATAATATCGTAATCGTGTCGTGTATCGTATATAGTCGTATTGTGTCGTGTCGTATTGTATTGTATAGTATAGTATCATATCATATGGTATCGTATTGTTTAGTATTGTATCGTATCATATAATATCGTATCGAATGGTATTGTATCGTATCGCATTGTATCGTATTGTGTTGTGTCGTGTCGTATCGCATTGTATCACACCACTCTACGAGAACCTACTGTCATGATCATGACCTGATCTCAATATTTTCAAATGTGAAAAACAAATGTAACCTAGGAGAGAGTTCATATACAGTGTAGTCGTGTGCTAACATGACATATATAACTTCAAGTAACTTGTGTGAAGTTACGTACAGATTTCATTGCGGTCCTCCGGTAACATAGGCTCCGTGGGTACGTCAGGATCTGTCCAGAGAGAAATTATTGAATCAATACTGACCCAAACAGTGACAGACAATGGACAAAACATGTAGCATCATATTTCATATCAAGAACTGAATAAAAGCCTCACCTTTACAGTCTGCCATGCTGAGACCATTGAGGACCTTGACGTCGTCCACAGCGATGTCTCCCCAGCTCTTTCTCTCCACCAGACCTTCAATCACCACCTTGAAACAAAACAAAGAAAGACTTATATGTTATCTTTTTTCTTCCATGACACAAAGAACACAGTTGTCGGTAAATGTGTGCACACGTTAAAGTGAAAGTTCATTCTTTTTTACATGTGTTTCTATGAAGTACTGACACACAGTCAGTGCTTGCCCTCTGAACCTAGAACCAACCGTGAGACGGTGGGGAAGAAAAACATTTTTTCCATTTAACAAAAGGCTCACCTCGTAAAATCTACACCTGCTTAACTCGGCAATACCTTAAGATTATGATCCGTGCTTTACACAGCTCACTGACTCTGTGTTAGTATCTCACACAACCACACCTCAAAAACAAACAACAACTCATGGAAGTTGTAATTTACCTGATACGGTTTGTTGGTGCGCGGCACAATGACACGACCTTCTCTCCAGCGGTTGCCTTGGTGACCACTGACGGTCCACAGCAGGATGTCAGCTGGTCCGTCAACTGTCTGTTTACGCTGCTTGATGTGCAGTGTGCCGATGTGTGACCCGAACATGTGGTACCAAAAGGACACGCATAGGTCTGAGTCCGGGGAGCCGACCACGGGGCTGATGAGCCGAGCCACCTCCGTCTCCTGAAGACCTGTTGCCAAGGTGTAGATGAAATTCCCTGATCCACCTGTTGGAGCAAAGGAACTCATGTAACTGACAGTAAAAAAGTGACTTTCAGGATTCGGCACCTTGAGGTAACAGGCTGAGGGATCACCTGCAGGGCTCTCACCTGTGTGGTCCATGTTGGGTCCAGTGTTGAGGGTAGGTGTGCCACTGGACTGGATCTGCCAACGGGAGCCAGTGTCCTCTGAAGTCCAGCTGCAGAAGGACGGGTCGCTGGCCCAGCCAAAGTCACAGGCAAACCACAGAAAAGCTGCAACAACATTGAAGGAGGAGGAGATCAGACTTCATCATTCTCCTTAATTACAAAATAATTTGCCAAGAGCTCTGTGCTTTATCTGAACCATGAGCTGACGGCTTGAAATTATTCGATTGCGGGCAACACTGACTAACTACGGGCAGTAGAGGGCAGCAAAGCCCTGTCGGAAAAGCCCCACAGCTGGGGAGAGACATGTCAAGTTACAACAATGATATGAAACAGAGACAAAGCTTAGACCGCATAGACCAAACATCGTACCTTGGCTGTAGTGAATAATCTCATTAATTTTAATTTAATAGGCGACATAAAGAAAAGCATGGAGAGACATAAAGAAGATGAGACAAGCACCTAGGAAGAGAAAGTTGGGGTTTCATAGTGAAGAAAGCAGAAATCACAGCACCCTGAAGAGAGTTCACAATTTCAGTTCAGGATTTTAATGAGAGCAGGGAGTTGAGGTTTGAGGACAGTTATGCTAACAGTGCCAGGGCCCCAGTCCAACAATGCAATTCCCCATGGACACACGCCGCGCTGAAGACGTCTCCGCGGAGGCAAGAAAATGTGTGGGAGCTTTCAAGCTTTTCAAATGGGATAAAGAAAGACTTCCAAAGAACACAAGGGATTGAGATGTTTGGAATGTTAGCCATGACCTTAAACTTCAGCAAGAGATGCCTTTAGAGATACAGTGATGAGGACCTCCAAACAACATAATACATAAGCCAATATTCCCTTTAATAACGGGAAGGATTTAACTAGTTACTGCAGGCAAAAGCTCTATTTACCCATTAACCACAAAGGATGGAATTTGCATGTGGAGCCGATTTTCAGGCACAGAGGCACTCTTTTTTTTTACATCCAAAAAAAAAAAATCCCTTTCCCAATTAAGATGGCAGTGGCCTCTTTTTCTGTTCCACTCCTGGGAGATTAACCAGCCAGCTCTGGATATTATGGGGTGCCACATGACTCACATGGTCATTGAAAGGAAAGAAAGAGGAACGCCAATGGCAACTACGGTACATCATGTGAGATTAGGGTGCTCAGCATGCGCACACGCACTCAGACATGGACACACAAACGCACACGTGTGTTAAAGAACCAGTGAGTCAGAAATAGTCACAACTATTCAACAAAAGGCAAACTCCTCCACCCAACCCTCCACTTCCCAAGCACACCAGGAAACTACAGTGGCCTTCACATACAAAAACGGATGTGACTCATTCAAAGCAAGACCCTTGCCTAAAGCATATATATCTAGTACAGCTGTTCTACGGCTATGAAAACCGAACCAATTATTTGTTTTTATCTTATATAAGCATACTTATGAGAATTATATTTAATTTCTACCATTAAACCCACCTAAAGGCTACACGCCGGACCTTTAAAACAACTGATTAACATGCACAGTTTGAGGCTCTGGAGTTAAATAAGTCAGACACATGAGCGTTTATCCACAGACACTTGGTTACGGTCATAAATGCAACATATGCATACACACGCACACACCTGCACTCCAGCTCTCATCTATTATTGTAGCAGACTGCAGACAAGCCACAGAGCAGGTTGATGGAGTGATGGGAGGCTGGGTGGAGCCTATGGCCCATTAGCCAAGGTCAGACTGGGGCTCAGCCCCTCCGCTGGCTGCTGCCTCAACAACCTGCTATAGGAGACCGCAATATGTATGTGTATGTGTGTGTGTGTGTGTGTGTGTGTGTGAGTCTGAAGCACACCTAATTTCCTGTGGTCATTTGCATAGTGCTTTCCTGTTTTGTAGTCTTAAGAATGTGTCTGCGTGTGTCAGTGATTAGTGATTATGCTGAGAAGGCAGCAGCAGAGCCCCAGTGCTAATCATCAGCTAGCCCCGTGTCACACAACCTCACCCTCACCCTGTCAGCAGCAGCTTTTCGGGGCTATATCATCAGAGGAGAGAGGCCGGCTCGAACTGGTAATCATTAACTAAGGAATGCTTCTCTGTTTAGTGTATGGAAATCAATTCACAATACATATATGTATTAAAAAAAACAGAAAAAAATGTTAAGGCTGATTTATATTAACTCCATATTCTCAAAGTTGTGGTGTGTGTGATACTGAAAGACATGGAAACTTTGATTGGGAAGTTTAAGAAGCCACAGGCAATTTTTGTGGAGCTCAATTCACTTTGGTACATTATGCAGTTATTTGCATTTCAAACTTATCCATTCCATCCCAGTTTGTTTTTTTTAACGCAACTTTGCAGCCTTTCTGTAAAACAAAAGTTGTCTTCATCTTTTAACGAACAGCCTCATGCCAAGAAGGAAGATCGCAAAATTGCAACCCTTTGTTTATTGTGTCGCGTTACTCTTCTTTATGGAATTTATTGCCGAGCTACACTGCGTCGCGCTGGGATGTCTTCATGCTATTTACGTAGCTATCACCATCTGGCCCACACACCATGTTGTGGAAACACAAGCCAGATCTGCACGGCACCGCTTAGAGGAAATGAGGCTGATTCTAGGTACTGTGCAATCGGCCGACCACACTGACAAGTTTACGGCGTGAATTTGTCTTTTTCAGCTTAATCAATTTTTTGCTCACCTGGAATTGTATCCACTTCAGGTGTAGTGGTCTCTGGCATCGTGGTTCCACCTGTCATAACACAATTACCTCAGTTAGCTTCACCTGGTGTACAGAAAATTTAATTTTATTCAACTGCACCCATGCACTAAATATACGCATGCTAACAAACTTTAGCTAATCAACGCAGGCTTTGTTTTTGCCTTATTTCTTACAAGTGGTTCTCCTTTATTATAGCTACAACAGAGTACTTAGGTAATACTCTCAGAATACATGATTGAGATGGCGCCGTGCTCATCACTGGAGACTGCTGGTTAATGGGGTGTGCAGGCAGCAGTACATGTTCAAAGACTCTGGGTTAGTGGGAAAATAGGCCAAGAGGAGTAAATGGAAAATCAGGCACAGCGGGGACAAGGCAGGTGAGAAATGAGAGAGAAGAGAGGGGCAGAGGCTGAAAGCAGGTGTGTAGATGTGATCTCTGGTGCAAGTGTGATAATGTTCTGCTGTGCGTCGGGAGAGACGGTGCTTCAAAGAGGACAGCCTGAAGGAGGAGTGGTCAACTACAGGTGCAGCTGATTACAACTGTGCACATGCCAAAGTGCGTTTTTAACACATGCACGTGTGCTTGCGAATGTGCAATGTGGATGGCAGATCAGCCACGGTACCGAAATAAACTGTGTTAGTAAGCAGTGACGCTCGCTCCAATCGACGTTAAGCAAGTCAAGTGTGAGCCATAACAGAGGGAACAGTGGGGCAGGGTAGGAGGGGGAGGGTGGTCGCAGTCTCTTGAGGGCGATGTTAGCACCTGTCACGTCGTAGTCATCACCTGTGCCACTGTGGCAGTTTGCCTGTTCGTCGTCGCACTCGTCCGATGGAGTCGTGCTCGGGACCAGCGTGGTGGGTGGCAGCGTCGGGGCTGTGCAGGCAAAGAAGTGAGACAGCATCCATTAGATTTAACGCCACACACCGGAAAAACCATTTCAAACTTTTAAATATAAACTGCCCCTAGTGCTGCTAGTGTATACACAAACACTCTCTCAGTCAGGTTTGATAGTAGTGCCCGTTTTCAGATAAAGGAAATTACTGTTAAACTGTTTCTGTTCATGAAGAAAGTAAACAGGTCATAATAATATATTATAATAATAATATTAAAAGCAACAACAGCAACAAAAAAACAAAACACCACAAATTATGCACTGCACTAATCTAATCTAAAACTGAACTATTAGCGTCCCTCATATTATTATGAGTTGTGGAGGTGTGTGTGTGTATAAATAGAGCAGTGGCTAAGGCATGGTACTGTGGGCTTGGGCAGCTAAAACTGAAAGATGCAGAAACTGCGCTTGAGGCTGACTAAAGGCCACAGTGGCCAGGCCTATCATTAAGCCTGTGTTACACTTGGATGTGGGCAAAGCCATAGATTCATGCCACACTCTGCTGCCGCACAGCCGTCCTGTGGTGTGTGTGTGTATTTATGTGTGTGTTTACGCTGACTGACTGAGTAATGAGCGGGCTTCCCCAGTGCAGAGGGAGGGAAGTGGAAGAGGCGGGGACAGATAGGGGCTAAATGCCTGAAAAATGTATTTTTACAGTATCTGTGTGTGTGTGTGTGTGTGCCAAGAGTCTCGCTCTCTCCCTTTGCTCAATGAAATATGAGGCAGATCAGCTCCTGTCAGAGTCAGGGTGGGGAAGGTCAGGGTCAGCGTTGCGGAAATGAGGATTTAGCCCTCCTATCTACTACTGTGGTGACCCCCCCCACACACACACACACACACACACACAGACACACACTTGTACAAGCACCTGTGCCTGTGTGCACGACTGCTATGCCCGTAACCACATGTTTGGCAAGGTGACTGCGGTTGCTCGCTGTTTGTATACAGTATGTCTGTGTGAGTATGTGAATGTTTGGTATTAACACTGGAAACAAGAATTAGCATCTGATTAAAGCTCCTGGTGGGAGTCCATGTGGCTTATGATGGAATGGGCCTTTCCTGAAATCCAATATGTAAATCCACTTACGGCTATTGCGCCGCGCATTTCTCAGTAGTTTACGGCGACGTCAGGGTTGAGGGAGACTGATAAAGAGCGAGGGGTCAACATAGGGGTCATTTTAAAGACAGTTAAGACTGTCTGCAGCGCTTTGAAGAAGAAAGACACGCAGGGGTTGGAAAGAGTGTGATACAGGCCAGGCGGCATTAATCCTACAGGGCAAGGTGGGCTTTTATTTGATCCCATCTAGAAGTGGCTTGCAATGGGTGCAGCATTGACATAACAAGGAAACTGTCCCATGTAGAGATAAAGAGCAGGAGCTGGACAGCTGTGGGTTCAACGCAGCGAGCCCTCAGACACACACATCTTAAAACAACGTGAGCTGTGGCAAACACATGAAGCTACTTTCAGCCACATTGTTAGGTGGCTAACCTGTGGGCAGTACTTGAGTCCAGGACCCGGATTAAATCTTGACTTCCAGGACTCGAGCACTGACGACTGACTCGAACATTGGCTGAAAAGTGGGGACTTGGATCTTGACTCAGATGCAAACACTGAGGACTCGACTTCAACACTGCATGTTGTGTGAATAAACTGTCTGTGAATTAATGTAGTAAGCCCACATGTGCACAGTAAAGCCTTCATTAGTACTATTCTGACTAAAAATACTTAATTTTGACAAAACTGGGAGCAGCATAATTTCAGCTTTTAGAAAAATTTGTATGACAGATAAAAAATGTCACCACAGATGATAAAATACTGCAATAGATTTACACAAGTATCCTAACAAGGTCTCCACTTTACCTTCGATCTCACAGCCCAGGAGCTCAAGGCGCAAGCCCATGCCAGCAGGAGTGGACCTCTCTGGGTATATTCTGATGAATCGTGTCAGCAGGGTTTCCACTGTCCTCACCTCTGGAGTGTCATAATTGCTATTACCTTCAAATATCTGAAAGTGAAAGGGAGAGGAGGTGGAAAACAGACAGAACAAAGTGAATGAGTTTGAAATTAAATGCAGAATAGTTGATAAAGTCTCTGTTGGGTGTTGAATTAATGCAGCTTTCCAAATGCAGATATCTGGAGGCACACCTATTCCTGCCTTCTGAAAACTAGAAGTGAGGTGGATGAGTGGCATGTGCTGGGTAGTGGAAAGAGGAGAAAGGACAGTGGATGACCAGACTGCTTTCAGCTTGCTAACATCTATAGCATGCTGCTGTCAAAGGCAACTTTCAGCCTCCTCCACTCTGCCTCAGATCCTCTTGTGAGCGAAGGAAAAAAATGAGGAAAAAAAGAGGAGAGAGAGTGGGGTGTGAGAAAAGCAGCCAAAGGAGGAGATAAAGGATTGATGGAAGTGGATTAATGGGTGTGATCACGTGAAGGAGCCTGGTGCGCCTTAGATGCTGGAAGCCTCTTAGGCGAGGGGAGAGGCAGCTAACTAGGACAAGGGGATATGGATCCTCTTGACTCCCTTCATAAATCAACAATCAGCCCATCTGGATCAGATTTATGCCCTGTCAGGGACGCTTGTAATTGGGGACAGGCTGTTGTAGCTCTTCTTGGGGGTGTACTCCTGCATGTGAACGTTCTCGAATATACAGTTTCTGTGTGGATGCCTATGTGCCTGCAATGAGCAAAGTGTTGGCATGCGTCTTCAGGAGCATGCACTGACACTGGCAGATAAATCTTGGGTCACTTCTCCGTGTTGTGCGCCCTGCGTTGAACAGTATGAATACAAAGCAGGGAGAGGGAACGGGGGGAAAGGGACAGGAGATGCTTATCCTAATGTGATTCAAAGCACTGCTGAAATTGAGTCAAAATGACTGTTGTATGAGTCACAACTGCCAGACGCAACGCTCTGCTGAGAACTGACTACATGAATCAAAATCAGAGTTCTGAGGTACACACTAAAGCCATTTCACACAAGTTTGATGGTAAAGGATAATGTCCTATTAAGCAATCGGGTCCAAACCATTCCGATTAAAGAAATGATTGAGGACTCTTTGGGTATTGCCTCTAATTTGGACCTGATGAAATATTTGGACATCCTTTTACAAAGATGTCATAAGCAACGAAAAAAAACAAGTCACCTTTGGCTTGTTCCCACTGGTGTCCATCACCATCTTCCAGTCAGAGCCATTGTTGCTGAAGCCGAGGCGAAACTTCTTCATGAAGACTTTGTTCTCGCGGTACTTCCCTCCCTGGATGATCAACCCCTTCACAAGCTTCTCCTCGCCAAGATCCACCTGCAGCCATTCGCTGGTGAAGGGCTGGGGCTGAGGCAGCAGTGTCCACCCCGTCCTGCTCGTCAGCAGGCGGGCATTCTCTGGTACCCAGTTCCGGTCTGTGTGCGAGGACGCGGTGATCTGGTTGTCAGTGATCAAGCCCGATACCATGCCCAGCATGCCCGAGCACGGATACTCTGAAAGACAAGAGGGAACAAAAAGGTGTAACGCTTTTTTTTTTATCTAGTGAACACCTGCTCGATACATAGGCAACAAAAGTCTTGATCTTCTACATTATTTACCAAATCACAAGTCTGTTTAATTTGGTTCATAGAGGGCAACTTGAACAGCAACAGTAAGGCGGACAATTTCTCAAACTCTTTGTATTATTACTGTGATCACTCCTTCTATACAATTCCTCTTTCTCCCTCTGTCTGTAGAACTCATGCATACTAATTTCTTTGCCTGAAGCAGTTGTCTCCAGGCAGCCAATTAAAACCCTTCTCTTGGTTGGTGCTTCCACCTCCTGCATTCTGAGTTCTTCTCTTTCTTTTCATCTCCCATGTCCACCCCCTCCTCCCTCTGTAGACTCACAGATACAAACACACAAAAGCTCACTCTCTTTGTGTTTTATCTGCAGCTGCAGTTGTCAACCTTCTGCTCTGCAGCTGTCAACATCTGTGGGACCGTCTTTTAACGCCTTGTTGTTTCCTGGCCGCATATTTAAACTTTTATTCTCCTTCTCTGATCATATATCTAATGTCCCGTTTGTTTCCTGAGAGAGAAGTGTCGGGGTTTCCATTTTTCCCCACCGTTTTCGTATAAAGAGCTGAATAACAACCTGTTGCAACCTGGAAGAAAAGGTGTGTGTCTTATGAGATAGTGACTGTAATGCACATGAATGTTAAACTGTAACGTTTTGTTAATAAGAAAGAAGTAAGTAAATACACATATGTAAAGATTTCTCATTAACAGAGAACATGTTTGAGCACGTTGTGCAATATTTTGTCTTTAACCCACGTCCTCTGTTGGAATTTGGTCAAAATAAATCAATTTTTTAAACTTACACTGAATTTGCATTGATGAATTTATCATCTTTGTGACTTCCATACTGCTTTACAGGTTGAGACTTGTTATAAAAGGTATTCATTTTACTTGAGTCATGTCTCCCTTGAGTGTCTTTGTTGGATTTTAAGTCCCAGCTATTTTCAGTCATTATTTTCCCTGTGCAGTGACAATAAGGCTCTCAATACAGTTACATTAATGACATTAATATTGTACATATTTGTGTCCCATAATGTGGATGGCAGAGTATCAATGCTTATAATGCTCTCATGAAACACTAAAGTGTTCTGACATTGGTTGTCTGGTTGCAATATGTTTCTGCTAATCTATGCATACTTTTGTGAAGCCGAGTTGAATACATTATAGTTTACTAATGTATCTCTCCATGTTGTAATTACCACCAGACATCTGACACTTATAACAGCTTGCATTAGACCTAAATCCTTCTTCTTCTTCTTCTTCTCTCTCTTTCCAATACTGAATCCCAAGACAGTGAGTCAGGGACCTGTGGTAAGCAATAACATATTTACTATCTGGCTCCCACAGAGGGATAAATCTGGGCATTATTACATCCTCTGTGTCTGTATGAGACAAAGTGTGCACTGTACTGCTGCAGGACTCAATAGTACAACTGCATCTGGGAAAAGATTTGGAGAACAAGGCTTCATTCACACTTTTCTCTGTCTCTCTCTCTCTCCCTGGTTATCTGACACAGCTCCAGTGCTGACCCGTGGGACCCTCTTGTCCCGCATTCTAAAAAACCATCGCTCAAGGAACAACACTGTCAGCAAGGAAGGCTCTCAACCGTTTTCACAGTTTTTCCTCTCTTTCTCTTTCTTCCGTCTTGGGCCAAGTTCTGTGCGGGGATGATCACAGGAACTATAGCCTCTGGCAGACTAAAGCCAAGGCTCTGCACTCTGTCTTTGAAGTAGGAAGATTTGAGAGAAAGGTACATGTGTGTGACAGAGAGCGTGCATGCATGTGCCAGCTCTGGGACCGGTCTGAGCTTAGGCACTTGGGTGAACTCCCTGGGTCATCTGGAGCTGTTAATCGTCTTCAGCTGCAATCACGGGAGCTTCCGAGATGGCATGCACACAGCGACACGCCCAGAGGAACACATACATGTGTGTTTTTGTTTTTGTGGACCGTACGTGTGGAGATGTTGATCCGTGGCTATGTGGCTGGCCCACATTAGGGTTTGGGTGGAGTATCAGTGGTTCATCACAGATATTTATACACTGTGGCATATTTACAAACAGCAGGGCGGTGGATCTTTTTTTTTTTTTTTAATAAAGTGTAGCTGTTTGTATCAGCAGGGACGAGGGATCATGATGAGTCAGGGAAAACATCTTGCAACACTCTGTGGTTCAAATTCTTCCCTCTGCTGACTGAATCATGGTTCCTAACACTTACAAAAAACGTATATACACCTGTGTAAACTGCAGTAAAGCTGCTGTGAGGGACACCATAGGAAAAGCACTTGGGTCCTTCTTGCTACTGCTGCATCTTTACCACACAGGAATCAAACAAGAACCACTAGTAATAAAACAGTTGCCTATTGCCTCTTAAGCTTCCAGTATCACAGAATTATATAACCTAAGGTAGATTTAGACTGTGTCACTGAGTTTATCTGCCCAGTTTGTCTCTCCCGCAGTGTGCTGCTACCCCACAGTGGAGCTGGCAGTGTGTTCAGAGCACCCAGGCGCGCTGACGTCATCTTTGAGGCCCTGTGGTGTCTTCGATCCTGTGATGTGTTTATGATCCATGCCGCAGTCTGGTCGTGTGCCCGAAACACACGCCCCAGCTATAACCCTGCTTGTGCCCACACTGCCCCGTGCTACTACACGGGGCAGATACAAATACGCATAACTCAAACAAACTAATCCTGAGCCTAACTCAAAAATGGCCGCTTTCTATGTTTTCCGTCTTTTTTCGCTCCTTATTCGGCTACGAAAGAGAACACACAGGCAAGCGCAAATTAATATTCAATACACATGCTCATAAACCCACTGAGATGCACACAGATGTGGTGAAACCATATGAAAGTGAGCCATACACATATATCCACACACACACACACACACACACACACACACCACATTCATTAAAATAACATAAAACAAAATAAAAAATGCAAAGATGAGAAGAGCTTTGTGAAAACTAAATTGTCGCAAGCAAAAGACAGACTGTGGTTAAAGATGAGGCTGAGACCAGATCAGCAGGAGGGATGGGACCACAGAGAGCCCACCCAGCTCCACAGCTTTCTGCCTGCCAGCTGTTGGTTCCATTTATATTGAATGAGGTACATCTAAACATGGGGTAGCATAAATAGGTAATCCTCCGTCATGAGCCACTGCTCTATTATACAACAGTTTGGTGCAGCCTTAGAGGAGGACGTGTTTACAGAAACAGAACTTTATCATGTTGCACCCGGCAGGGCAAAGGCGTGAGTTGACCAGATACCACTAATAAATAAATAATAAGTCAGCAGCATGATCTGATTATTGCATTTTAAACATTTGATCTGAATATGATCAGAATTGCAGTTTGTCTTCACCAAATGGAGATGAGATGTGTGTGTGAGAGTGTGTATGTATGCATGAATGGAGATCAGCAGGAGTCGCAGCAATACCAACCTGATATCTTACATCCATACACCTCGAAGCGCAGCGCAATGCCTGTTTCCCAGGTAACCGGACGGATCCGAAGGAAGCGTGTCAGCGTGGGTTTGGGCAGCATCGTCTTGGCAACGTCTGTCGGATTGGTGTTGCCTTGGAAAACCTGTGATGGAGGCACGGGAGAAAGCAATTTATTGACCGAGCGTGTCGGATGGAGACGTGGGGTGGAAAATTTGTGTGCGACCTTGGCATTGAATCAAGACTCAAAATGAGATTCATAAGTGGAGCTGAGTGATCAGCCTCTGCCTTTATTCTGTCAACCAACTGACATGAAAGCTACGACACATGATTCATTTATTCATTTATTTCATTTATTCATTTCATTTATCACATAAAAGTCTGTTTTTACTGACTGATGAATAGTTTCCCCGTCACTCCATGGCATTACAAGCACTTCCTCTTTGCACCACATGTAGCAACACAAACACACTGCAGTGTGTGATTGTGAAACCTGAGGCAGTTAAATGTAACATTGACAAGACCAGATTGGCTCAAGATGCCCCGTCTCCGTCCCCTGGTTCCAGATCTGTTGGACGTTTTACTGCAGTGTCTTGTTTAAAAGGTCAGAGATGTCACCCTTTTTCCCCCCGAGGTCAGTTGACAGTTTACTAGCAACGTACGAAGAGGCTGACCACCCGGCTAAAACTACTCCCCGCAGTACATCCCAGTTCATTCTGGGTAAGTGAATCACACCAGTGACCATACGACCTCCTGACCGTTCCTCATGGAGCAGCTATGAGGCAGAAAGGAATCCAGCTGAGAGGAGCAGGATGGACACATAAGCCCCGTTCAGACCTGGTATTAACATCAATCCTATGTGATTTGATAGCATGTGGATAGCGCTAAGTATGACTGTTCACCCCATGCATTAAAATGCATCTTGGATGCATCTCCTGTGACCATATGTGATCAGGTCTGGCTTCCCTGCACTTTATTCAAATACACACTGACTTCACATCTGTCTGCAAGACCAAAATTATATTTTAATGAGTCTGACTGCACAGATGCGTCTGAGAGAGAGAGAGAGAGAGAGAGAGAGAGAAAACACACACAGGAGGGGTTGAATTGGAACTCAGCTGTAACATGGAATAAAAAAAGTGTTAATATTGTGGCAGTTGCTGCAATTAACATATATGTGTGGATAAGTGTAAAAAAACAGACTGCTGCGGATCAAAATAGCTGTTGAGGCAGTCTCTAATGTGTCCTTAAACACCTCCAAATGTGGTTTCTTTGATCATATTTGAGGTCGTATTCATGATGAATTGGGGGCGTTCAGACCTGTACTTAGCACATGATGTTAATACCAGTTCTGAAGGAGGTTAAAGAAAAAAGGATAAAGGACAAAGATGTGAGATAGAAATTCAGCTAATTGGGGATTAACTGAAACATCAACTAATAGGACAGAGCCTTGAGTCCATACAAATGTCCATTCCTCCTGTAACCTTGTCCCTGAGTAGTACTGAGTAAAAGCATGTTACACCCAGACTCTTCTCCACTCACTTACTGTAAAGTGGCTTTTTCAGAGCTGCACAAACTGCTGGCTCAGCATGGAGCAAATGGTGCCCCTGTGCACAAAAGCACTTTCTGGAAAAACACAGGCCGGTCTTAGTGTGGCACCTTTAAGCCAGTACTTTAAGGGACTCTGTACTCTGGAGGGATCATAAAGGAATCAGGCCTGGGGGGTTGGGGGGTGTACGCACAAACACACTCTGTTGCGGCCTCGCAACCTTTCACTCACGGTATTTACATGTCACACAACCTGAGGACCCTCAGACACACATATGCCTCCCTGACCCTGCGGACTCCCAGTGTGGAGGACATGTTTACCTCCAGATGGACAAAAGCTGCTGTTTGACAGGCTGATCAGCAATCGATGGTTATAGCCTGTCACAGTCCAGTCAAGCATGCAGTCCCTCCTGTCCTTTCTCTTCTCACCCCTCCTGGAGCCACCTCTACCAGCTGCTCAAACATGACAGCCTCTCCTGTGTCTTTCCATCCCCTCTAACCCTTCTTTGTCAAGTCTTTTGTCAATGTTGAATCTTTCACTTGTTGACAGCGGCATTGGCGTAAAACAGTGGCTACATTCTGTACACAACCCCCCACCTACTGCAGCAGTGTATTAACACAACACTGCAGTCTGTGCTATAAGTACTATTCACTTACACAGATGGCATGTATATTACCAAGCTGAGCAAAGTGTATAATTACATATTGGGAGACAGCGACAAGTACATACTGTATAGCTGGGTATTCCCCCTTTTTTTTCAAAAACAGCTTGGAGCAAACCGTAATTCAATTCAGCTGGCTGCTTTGCTGAGTTGGGATATTTCAAGTGCTGTTCTTGTATAGGGGTGGTTTCATGTCACTGGTCAGATGGATAGAGTAAAAATACTGTAAGTATCTAGTTCTTTACCAGTACTACTGCAAAGAAATTCCAGTGATATTCTGATGCGTGGTCATTTCACCATTATTAGGTGAAATGAAGTTTTGGTTACCGTCACTCACCTTTTGTTTGGAACCTTCCTTCAAAGTGATCCAGTCCTCTCCGTTAGAGCTCACGTCCACCTTGTAGGACTTGACGAAGTAAACCTTGCGGGTCTCCTGGGAAATGGCGCCCTGCATACCGATGGCCGACACAAACCGCAAGAACCCAAGGTCCACCTGAGAAGGGAGAGACACAACTGAGTACAAGACGCTCAAGTATGACTCTGCATCTAAACAATTCCATGCCGAGATCTCCTCTGGTGTTTAGGAGGATGCTGAACTGCAGCAGATGCAGCTGAAATATGTTTATTTTGTCTGTTCAAGTGCATGAATCATTTTGTTGTTTGAAATGGCTCTCGATGCACGCTATGACTAATACACTGCCAAGCTGGAAAGTTAAAAGTACAGTCCCCCAATTAGAATCACCTCTGCTAGATTCTAATAGACTATTAGTCTAATCAGCTGCTACCTGCAACTTGATAAACAGCTATGAAATGATATGCACGTTAATGAAAAGGACACAGGGTGACAATCTCATTTCCTGTGATGGGAGACAAGAGCTTATTGGATTAAAGTGCATGTTGAACAAAACAGGTTCTGCAATCACATTATCAAAACTCGGCCAGGAGGAAAGAGAGATACATGCTGAATATCAAATATTGTGCATTTTAAACATGCAGGGCTTTATAAAGTAATCATGAAGTGCAGTGCGTTAATGGAAGGCTTTTACATTTTCACAAGGAGGCAGCGGGAGGGTCAGGGAGGCACGTGAGAATGTAAAAATGTAATATGCACATATGAAACAACAGATAATTGAAGGGACAAGGAAACATGAAAGGAATCAAAAAAAGGTCCTCCTAATGCAAGATATCATAAAACACAAAAGTAAATCAGAACAAGAAGAAAATGTAACAGAAGACTCCAGAAAACAAAGTAGAATAACAACAACAACGAATGTGTAAACATTTTGATGTATGAACAGTTGAAATCCACTAATAATGTGGGAGGGGAAGGCGACCAAAGATGGGGGATACTGATATAATAATAGTGATTAAGAAAACAGGAACACAGGAGTGTGCTGACTAGACTAGACAAGAAATGACTGGAAATGCTGACTCAGCATTCCCCACTAACTGAAGCCATACAAAATGATGCGAGTGACATGTATCTGTGGTAAGGAAAGCTTTCAAACTCCGATTTCTGACTCCGTTAATGCTACTGCGGGAGCATTAGAAGACCGACGCAGCAACCAAAAGCAGTAACAAAACAACTTTGCTCTCTGACCTTTAATGCAGCTACTTAATCCCACTGTGCTATCCCTTCATCTTTAACTCAGAAAAAAAAAACAACACATAGGTGTGATGTGAAACTGAAAGGCTGTCAGAGACGAGTATGAAGCAGCATGCTTAATTTTAACAAGCACTAAACCCGTCTCTGACAGTCTGAGCTGACATTAATGAGGAGAAATGGGGTTGCATGCAGACGCTGCTAAAACACGGGAGTGATGTGTGAAGCCGCGGCGGCGGTGGTTGGAGGTTTTTCCAAGATCTTGATGAGAGACGAGGCCTTTGATGTTGATGTGAGATGGGCTCACGCAGACTTTGGTGGATGGCGACCGGAGTCTTGAGTGGATTACCCAATCAACTCAAAGGGAAACCAATGATATGTGCGCGTGCACGGGGGTGTAAAGACAGTGACAACAGTCATGTGAGCATGAGCAGACACAAGCAGTAGCGTGCACATGTTAGGAGGAAATCAAAGCCAGGGTGATAGGCCGCCAACATTTTTTATACAGCTCCGGCGTGTTAAAACTCTACCAGCTTTGTCTGCCAACCTTATATCCAGTAATTTACCAAACTTAATGACTCGGAGCACAGAGTCAGCAAAAAACATCTGCATGCCACAGAGTGCCGGCCACTCCTGCTGCTCAAATTCACTTCCAGAAGTTAAAAAAGTGATAAACAGATGTGAGCAATAAATGAGGTTCCCTCCATGCTTTGGTCTCCTGGCTTCTCAAAAGATATGGATGGATGGAGACTCACAAAGAATGTCTTGTATATAAAGACAGAATACTTTTGTTCCTGTCTGCAGGCTCAATGGGCTTACACAGTAAGTCCCAGATTTCTTTTAGGTCCGCAAATAGAGACAAAATCAAATCCTGTCAGCTTCAGACGGTTCTCATTTAATAACGCAGATGCTGAATTCCTCTCTGTTGGGTAAATAGTTATGGTGTATGGCAGTGGTGGACGGGGAAAGTACGGCAGTTGGCAGCAAAACCTGTGCTTGCTTATATTCTCCCAGACAAGTGTTTAACATCTGCATTCAAAAAGCCACCGTTACTTATTTCCAGTCTGGGCTGATGGCAAATCCGCTTACTGAAAAGGCTCACCTTAAAAAAAAGAGGTCTAGTAGAGAGACTTGGCCCTGGAATGTTTTTTTGAAAGGAGCTCATTAGATTTAATGGAGAGGAGGAGCCTCTGGGAATAAAATGAGTGGTGGAGATAATTGGGAACACTCATGGGTGCTCAGACACAAACACTCTCAGGACATGAGCCTGCTAAAATATGCAGAGGGTTGGACTGATATATAAATTTAATCAACATCCTGGGCCAAAACTACATTTCTTTTTTTATATTAGTTGAAACTTTTTCATTGCACTCAGCCCAGTTTTAAAAAGTTCTGAAAAACTTTGCATAACAGCACAGTAACAATGTGATAATATAGACCAATTAATAATAATGGCATTTTTGTTTATAATTACTGGTCAATTATTTATTCCATTATATTTTATCAGCTGGAGGAAAAAAAATAAATTGGCAACAAAAATAAAAGAAACTCCTTATCTGCCATCAGTTGCTCTGATTTCTAAAGAGTGGTACTGGCAAAGTTCATAAAAAAAACACAGTCAACATCTAGTGGTAATAATATGGTAATAGTAAGGCAATACATGTATAATAAATAAGTAATATTGCAGTAATACCAGCTTATTTGTATAGTAATTACAAGTGATAGCTAAATATATCAATGAAACATGTTTGTGGAACAATTCAACTTAATAATATGCCAGCTCCAATTTCTGTTGACATTTTTGTGTGGAGATATTAGCCATAAACTGGAGAATAATTAGGAAATAACAAGGTATTCATGTAATGTACAATTATATTAAAAATAAGATTTATTACCATAATATCACTTCCCAAATAACTGTGTTACATTGGTTTTAAAGTCTCACAACCCAAAGAGTTCTATAGTTTTTTTTTGTTACATATAAAAACAGCTTGAGTCCAACAGTGGCTTCAGGGTCACCTTTGGTGGTGAGAATGGACAAAGAGAAGATGAAAATCTACAAAGAATGATCACAAGAGTGAACAGCAGGGGGCTGCGATGAGAGAAACAAGCTGCTGACAGTGAAGCCTCAGAAGATGTGAGGAGTAGAACCTCAGTGTCTCTTGTGAAGACGTGTATGGGCTGGATCAATTTCACAGACATAGGCTGCTAACAGGGCATGGGTAATGGGCAAAGCATGATTTATTAATGGCAGCTCGTTAGAGGCAGAGGAACGAGGCCGAGGCTGCACTAACAGACTGGGGTTGTGCGGGTCAGGGAGAGAAGACATGCTGCCGGGATGCTTGGATGTAAAGCACAGTACAACCCTACACCACAGAGACCACAGTGAAAACAAACAGGCCCAGATAATGATTACTAGTGGGACTCCTTTTTATCCCACAGCCATGAACAACACAAAATGATCTCTATACACAAACTAATAACCAATAATTAGAAATTCCACACCGTGCACATTTGTGTCTTTAGTAAATATATCTCTCAGATGATGAGCTGCCAAGCCCTGGAAATCTGAATCATGCATAATGGCTGATGTAATCACTGCAATGAGAGGTGGGATTTATGGCTCCTAATCTCGAATCCATGTTTGCATTTTTGAGACTTTGCTGATCCAACAGAATCAAGCTCACGTCTGCTCCACAATCAGCTTACGGTTATTCTCCTATGAGTGCGCCAGGGCTCAAGCCCACCATAGAGACAAATTACACCATACATCCTGGGCATGCTGGCACAAACTACCTCATATTTGGAGGAACAACACACAAACACACGCATACTCTTGGAGCTGTAAAAATGCCAGGCAGGGTAAGGAATCACCCAGACCTGTCTGAATCTTTCCATGCAGCAATGGCATACTGATATGTGGGCAGAACCTCCCCTGTGTTCTGGTTTCCTGCTCCAGCACGGTTCAAACTATGTTTGACACTGTGGAAGTTTATGTGTGTTGCCTCACAACAACCAATGCTGGAGTCCTTCCACAGGGTAATGAAACCAGAAAGGCAGAAAAAGAATTAGCCATGCTCGGGCTTGTCACGTCAGGTGTGCCTGCAATTAGATCACTGTGGTAAAACCCACATCAGGCATTCCGACAAGGCACTTAGTGCTTATGTGTGTAAATGTGGAGATAACCAACGAAGAATGCATTCATGTGTGTCAGTTTGGATTTTCCCAGCTATTCGTCTTCAGCAGTGGAATTTCTGAGCGTGATGATTATGTCTATCCGCAGTGTCCAGTGTATTGTCTCTGTCCGGTGTGACTAAGATGTGCAGGAAGGCCACATGATATGTATTTCAGAGTAAAGCTTAGTCATTGTTGTGTGGGTGCAGATGGTGAATAAGGGTGGGTGGTAGGTGGTTTTGCTGCTTGATTGCCTTATAACTGAGTTGCCAAGTTGCATGCAACAAGCCGTTGTCTAGAAGAAATTTACCAAATGCCTTTTTTTGTTCTGGCAAGGGGGAGTGTGTGTATTTCCTCATTCAGGACACTGAAACTGATCTTGTCAGAACCATTATTCCTTCCGAAAACCAAAGCCTGCTCCTAATGAGGTTAAGGTTAGGAATTGGCTGGTTATAGTTTAAGGTTAGGGCTGTGCAAACCTGTGTGTGTGTAACTATAAGGCCTCACAACAGCAAGAGAAATGCTGGGGCTGAGCGATGAGGGAGCACTAGTCTGTGTCACATCAAAAAAAAGACAGAATCATCCCAAGCCACTACATCAACACAAATACCTTTTTCTTACATATACAATTCTGTATAGACTCTATTCCTTAGGGTCATAGGAGAAACTGGAGCCAATTCCAGGAGAGACTGAGCTCTCTATAAGGTTTCGACTGTAGCACCAGTGCTAACCACTTCCCCACCAGGTTTTCATCCATCCCAAAATCACTCCACTAATTTCACCTGGAGTACCATGGTATTGATAGTGAGTGGTTTTTGGAGTATCTCCATTACCTGAGAGTGTAATTAATTCTTGTTTCATGAAAATTGTATTACTCTGATGCTGCAGGACCTATGAGCTCTACTCATGAACGTCCATTTATCACAATACTCACCTGACAGTATTCCATATTATTTATAGCCCTGCAGCGGAACCTCTTTGGTGGCCTTTAAATTATGCATGTCTTTCTTTGCACCAATCATCTGTCTCCCTGACAAAGAGGCATGTAAAGGTAAGAGAACAGATTAAACAAAATAAAATAAAATAAAACCTGAAGGTATGTCATGTCTGGGAGCAGCTGGGTGATCCGGTACTGGGATGAACAGCTGAGGATGACTCTTCAGTGATGATGGCTCAATGCAAGGCTCTCAGAATATTCCCTTGAAATTCCACTGGAAATGACACTGATTATGGCCAAACTAAGTCTTTGTCTTGGGGTGCTTATGCTGCACTTAATGTCATTACATCATGCCATCCCTCATGTTTAGATTTCATCTCCCACTGTTGGGCTTCTCCGCTCAGCTGTGGGTCTCTATCCACTCATTGATTTTCTAATTGAGAGTGAGGCCTGGGAGCAGGGAAGCACAGACAGCCTCCATTGTTTCCACTTGTGCCGTGCAATGATGATCTCACTGGCAGACGTATGCCTGGCGCTGCTCCTCCAATTCTTGCACTTCATCAACTGAGAAGCCGCTGTTAATTACCAGTCCATATTCTAATTTCTCATCACTCGACACAGCAGGAAGCCCTGGACCGGGGGAAAAAAAGTGAAGTGGGAGACAATGACAGCGAAAGGGGCATTTCTGCAACTCATTGACATAGGGTAATTGGAAGCACATTTGGTTGAAAAGGAAAACAGGATATGGTAGAATGTGCTGGTTTATAGACTGATCTTAGCCTCTCCATTATAGGGACGGCAGGAAAGAGAAATGCTACGGTTGCCAGAGCGGTGTTTTCGTCAAGGAAATGTACAATTAGTGGTTGTTTGGTTGGTCAGGCAGTGGAAGTCAACGTGTTGTCTTTGCTAAGTAGTTGAGGTTTCCCAGTGCTGTTTACCTAACACAGTCACATGAGGAAACATTGGTAAAATGGGCCACGCTTCCCCCACCCTACTTCTTTTTAATGTTTTGAACAAATAACAAAAAAACTAAATAAAAAAAATTAAATTACAAGGGACAATTCAAATATATATGGGTTCTCTCATTTTCTGCTCTGTCCTGTCTCTGTGTGTAGTAGATTGACACTCAAGATTTATCTTGTATTTATTGTGTGTCAATGTGTATATGTGGTTGGTGGAATATAGAATCTTAATAGCCCTTCTGTGATTAAATAATTGCTCTATATGTGTGTCATGGAAAGAACATTGAGAATAATGACAGGAAACAGTGCAACTAAATCACAGAAATGGAGTGCATGCATGAACTGAGGGATAAAAAATCCCTAAGCTAGTCCTGCTATGTGGGATAACATACAGTATATTGCCATTATGAGATGCTCCATAAAGAGGCTTTCAGGTATTGACAGTTGGGTCCTCTCTTTCTATTATTCATGTTTTGTGTATGTGCAATCAATTGAGACTGCCTGGATGGAGATCCACTCTTGCTTTTATTGCATCACTGGTGCTGTGGTGCCTCATCATGGCCATTGGATCTTTCCACTGACATCTTTGCCATTCCACACCGTGTCAGCGTCTTTGCGATTTGCCGCTTGTCACAATCCCAAAGGAACTGTAAGTTGCATGCCAATCTGGAGATATGAACCTTCCTTTTACACACAAATGTATTGTATGTATGTAGCAATACATGAAGCACGGATCAGTCAATAATCTGGGGGGTGTACCTTCATTTATTTTTGCTGCAACCATCCTGCTCTTCAGCTATGCGTTGAAGAAAGCCACGGCACATGCAGCCACATAATATGATCAAATCCACCCCAACCTTGCTGTTGACCCGTAGCCCTTAATTTTAAAGAGATATGAGAAAAATAAGTGCAGAAGAGAGGAGAGAAATGCAGCCCATCTAAAAGGAACGGGGGTATCGTGTCTTTCTTTACTCCCTGCTCAACTGCCTCAAAGGACATCTGTCCATCTCTGTGTTCACCAAAGGAACAATTAATGACCTGGCTAACCCAGCACTCAATTCTGAACTACACCACACCAATCTAATTACCCAGACAAGAGCGCATACAGACTCCAGTTCCCTTGCTCTCTTCTTCTACATGCATCAGAATGAGGCAGGATTAAAATGAATGGCAAATCTGGATTATGTTCAGCAAAAAAAATAAAGGAAACGAGTGAAAGAAAATGCCCAGCAATCAAAAGGCCGCCTGTCATGAATAATAATCCTCTTGGTATCAAGCTGCAGTCTGGGGGTGATAATGAAAATAAATAATGAATTGATTATGCATCTCAGGACAGACTGAGATGATATGTACGTGATGTGACAGCGTCTGAGCATGTTGCAGCACCATGGACCGCCGTGACGAGACAGGAATGAGGAATTGAACCCTCTTAATACCACTTGTGATAATTGGGCTTCACAGAGTGCATCATACTTGATGTGCATGACACTCATTTGAAAAAAGATATTCAGACAAACAAACTTTGCTCATTTGCTGATTTTAAAATACAAAAAACATAAAAAAAACAAACAAACAAACAGAGAAAAGGCGCAGTCTTCTGTGTTCTGATCTCATTAGTATTGGCTACTCAGCTTGGCCATTAGAGCCTGTAAAATCCTGGTTCCACTACCAAATCAAATTCTCAATAATACGATCAATATTGTGGTGGTGGTGGTGGTGGGGGGGTTGTCTTGAGTGGCAACAAATCATTGTGATCACTTGTAATTGCCACTGACAAAAAGGCTAACGGGCAAAAACTATGAACAATAGACTTTGCCTTTGGAGAGACAAATATTTTAATGCAATAAAGTGATGAGGGAAGCCATGAATTCTTGTCCACTCAGACACATGCTGGGTTCCTTTACAGGATGATGTGGTCTCCTACTCACCAACAAAGCCAACAACGTACACACACACACATCAATACACGTGAACCACCACACACTCTTGATTAAATTAGTCTAAAGGAGCAACGAGGGGGCCCCATGACAATATTTTCATTGCAATAATAAAGCAAAAGCTTGCTTATGGCCCTCCCCGAGCAAATATTTGGCTTTGGGTCAGCTCTATTATTCATCCCTTGAGGAATATGCAGGGGCCAAAACTTTTTCAGCAATGGAGCAGAAAGTGTAGAAAAACAGGAGAAAAAGAAAAACAGTCTGGGCATTTACAAGGCCTGGAGGTTCTCTGTTAATAAATCAAACATGGTACAAATTTGTCTATGTAGATCTTTAGTTGGTTGTGTCACATGTGAGGGGGAGGAGGGGTTGTACTGTGAGTGGACTTGGAATATGTGACTTATCCCCATCTGAGGTTGGAGAAACTAAATCTTTAATCTTTTTCCAAGTTTCCCTGGTGGGTGATGATTGCTTAGTGGAGATAAGCCTCAGACAGAAAAATATGACACAGCCTATCCATGACTGTGTGTGTGTGTGTGTGTGTTACTCATGTTATGGGGACCTGAATCTGTTTACACTGTCTAATTGGGGTGGCTTGTCTTACTCATGGGGACTAAAAGCAAGTCCCCATAATGTACATTATTACATTTTAAGGCGAGGACAAGTTGTATGGTTTGCATGAGGTTAGGGTTAGACAAGTAGTAGTTATGGCGAAGGTTTAAGTAAGTCTCCAGGCAATTAATGGTCCTCTGAAGTCATGGAAACCAAACCAGACTGTGTGTGTGTGTGTGTGTGTGTGTGTGGGGGGGTGGTAGGATGCCTAGACTAAATACCCTGGGGGGGGCTCTCTTATCAAAGAGAGGGAAAGTTATCAGGTATGACAGGAAGACAGTGGAAAGGGAGAGAGAGAGACACAGACAGGTAGACAGTGACAGAGAGTGGACACAGGCAATTTTTGTGAGGTGTGGACTCGACCACCCAGAGGTCCATCAGGACGCCTGACATTCATCATCGAAACTGTTGGATTGTTGGTTCTTGTCAGAGTGTTATGGAGAGACAAGACCTCCAGAGACTGAAGGACAAACACAGACACTCCCACTGCGTTATGACTCAGGCCGCTGCCTCTGTTGACTGTTGAAAAAGACTTTTCAACAGTAGCAGCTGAAACTACCTTAAAAAAATCAATTATTAACCAATCAAAGTAACTAAGGCAGTACCTGTATCCACTCCTTGTTGGAGTCTTCGGCCGGAGTCCATGCGTTTTCATAGTAGTTGAGTCGGGAGCGCTCTGGGGACCAGCTGGGGTTGTACTGGGATGAAGCGATGATTTGGTCTGATGTTATCTCTCCAGATTCCATTCCCAATGGGTCACTGCAGTCAAAGTCTGAGGTGGGGGAGGAAATGGAGAGGGGAGGGGAGCAGATAGAAGGTGGGAGGAAAGGATGGAAATCGGGTGAGTAAAAAAGATTTTTTTGCTGAGTTTGAAAGCACCAGACTGTACCCAGCATGTGCTTTCAGTGTCCTTCTGATTCACGCGCTCATCTCTAGGGAGCAGGACATCACACGACAGGCACTCAGCTCTGTCGGCTGGAAAAGAACAGCGCATCAGTGATGCCTCACTAAATCCTTTCTCTCTCTATCACTTTCTACTCTTTAATGGAAGAAGGATTGAAGTGTTCTACATTAAGATGTAAAAGTGTCTTCATAAAACATTCAAGTGTGGGCTAACTTTACACCAGTATGAGGCGTTAAAGTGACTTTCACCCCACTGATTTCTTCCACTGACTGGACCCATTTCCCTCACATCCCTGTGTGGAACTAATCTTTTTTGCACAGAAATCTCTTGGTCTCTTGGGGGAGTTTAGATGCATTGAGTATCTTTATTTTGGGGGGTATATTTCACACCCAACGACATAGCCAGCCGTGGAAGGCTGTGGATTCCCTTGTTTGTGTTGACATGGAACAGCCGTTACAGGGCACCCGTGGCCTAAAGACGGAGGTGGGTCAGCTAGGGGTCAGTCTGTCCATCCACTGGAGGTCAGACTTGCTGACACCACCGTGGACAGAGCTGTGGCAACGGATGGGACAAGTCACATGACCTTTTCATCTGGCCAAGATTCGTATAACGTCTCCACCACAACAACGGTGGTATGTGAAGACATGTTTACACAGTCATGGAGAATTCTTCTTTTTATTGTTTATTTACATCTTTGTCAGCTGATGACAACTTTGACTATAGGGCACCTCATTTCAAACTAGGGATTCAACAATTCATTGATTATTGATCGATGACTATTTGGGTTTTCATCATACTCCATCCGAAATCAGCTGTCATTTTACTAATGCAATGTTACTGTTGCCTCCATCTGTTTTGACATAAAACAAATGATTTCCTGTGTGCAGCACGGGAATGTCCTCAGACAACACAAGACCTAGGAACACAGGAAGTGTTGTGTGGAGCTGAAAGGCTTAGTCAGCATTGTGTGAACTTATTTGACGGTGGTTGGAATGTAAAGGACATCTGTTCATATCCAAAGTTATGCACTAGACTTTTGAATACCAATCTTTGTTCTCTAAACTAGAAGAACTGAATATGTTGGTGTTTGTGGACAAAATAAGACATTTAAACACGTCATTCTGAGGTTTGGGGAACACAGATTGCAATTTTTTCAAATGTTCTGTCATCCATGGATCAATACAGTAATTGATAAATCAATTAAATCACATTAAACTTCAATGAAAACAAGTTTGAAGATGATTGCATGTAAACTCTGGGACAAGTTTTTAAGTATTTAAATTAAAAATAATGTGAACTAAAATTGTGTTCACATTATTTTTAATTTAAATACGCAGTTGTAAGGTGCTCGTGTGTATATGGACAGACACACGCCCTCGAGGGCACAGCATGAGGATCGGTGCGGAACTGCTATATGGCTGCTGCCTATGAGCTATAACACAGATGGCCTCTCCATCTGCCACACAGCTAAAACACCTCTGTCACTGGGTCAGACTGTGTGTGTGTGTGTGTGTGAGCGTTGCAGTGTCAGTGCACACTTGCATACGTACGTGCTCACGCATGAGTGAACTGAGTGTTTGTGTGAGGCTGAGAAAACTGTCTCACACCTATCTGCTCACTTCGTTGGCTGCCTGCTCTCGTCTGACGTTTGTACACAGACCAAAATCATCTACTGTAGATCACTGGGTCATGCTCAGCAAAAACACAGCTTCCTTTCATCACCTTATCACCTCTCAACAGTACATTCATCTTTCCATGCAGAAGTGACTGAAAATCCACTGTGTATTATGCATAATATACCTATAAATGATTTAAGTGGTACGAGTGTGGTAAAGCAAAGATGGAGTTTGGGCATTTTTTGTACTTACTTCTCAGTTGGTGATGGAAGACAGAGCAAATTGAACAAATGAAAGTATGTTGGGGTCAGATATTTCACTATGCTGAATGTGAACATTTAATTTGTGAAATCTGATGTGTGATTAAAGCAACTCGGAGCAGAGTAAACGGTCAAGATTTGACATCAGCAGGGATGTTTTGACCGTTCATTGTGTGTGTGTGTGTGTGTGCTCAGTGCCTGTCTTCCCTTTGGGCAAAACAAAATACTCTTTGGAGATGATTAGTAGATTTGCTGAATGTCATCCATCTCCATTGCTATTCAAAGACTGACTCTGTGTGTGTGTGCTTGTGTCTGGGGTGGTCTGTTCTGTGGACAGATTTATGACTCCTACCACTGCTCTTCTTCCTTAATGAAATGTTTAGTTGGAGCGTTTTGCAAAATGGGGTGGGAGGTCAAACTCTGTGACGACGATGCAGCATGTAAGTAAAAAAACCTTAGGGCATGAGTGTGTGTGTGTGTGTGCACGGTGGGGAGGCTGTCTTTCGGAGCCTGTCTGGTCCCACCGTGTTTAAACGTTGGACTCGTAAACCACAGGAGGCCGTTTACAAGAATTCTCAAAGGCAACACATCTCTCAGATGAAGAGGAAAGAGGTGTTTATTTAATAATTAATAACCCATGTGCTTTGTTAAATGAGTGGAAATGTGTCACAACAGGAGCATGAAGCCTCAGTACCTCCCTCTAATGTTTAGTCAACTAGCTTTAATTTAGTGTCCTTGCAACCCATATTTTCTTCCAATTGCCCAGTCTCTCTTTTCATGTCTGCATTGTTTGGCTCGCTCCATTGGTGCCTCCCTGACAATCCCATCGCTCTTGACTTGTAGTGGTTTTGTGTGTGGGCTCACCCTCGGGAACGGTCCTTTCAATGACGGTGAAGTTCGCAGAGAAGCCCTCCTTAGCGATGGCACTGTCGGTGTTGATCGTCAGTGCCAGGATGCCAGTGTAGGAGATGATCCGACCAGGAGTGTTCTGCCCACAGTACCTCCCGACATATGGACCGACTGGAAAGAGAAACACATCGTAACATTGTTACTCGGTCAGACTTGGGTTAGGTTAATATTTGTTTGTTTGTGAGGTCACAGATGGGCTTTTACTAGCAGCTCCTCCATCTGGAGGTGTGAAAATGAGTGTGTCTATGGCACCGGCTGCATTTTTTTACGTGACCCCCAATGTGTAAGAAGACACTCTTAGCATTCTTTGCCTGTTTGCTCGTCAAACACAGAAAGAGAAAGGCGGAACAGTGACCCGTGATGTGGACAGGTCATGATCTCCGTTTATTTGACGGCTGTAAATACTTCAGACGCCTCGTCTTTCCCTACCAAAACTTGTTTGTTTTTTCATTCCTGTGCAGACTGGAGGCAGATGCAGCCAAAGCTGAGTGAGTTTATATTGGGCAGAAAGAATAGGCAGTAGGGAGCAATAAAAGCATGAGCAGGACATGTTCCACTGAACAGATTGGGAAGAAAGGCAAAGCAGGGGCATGGAACACAGCAAGTGAAAGGAGGACGACTCAGGGAGACCGAGAGTCGGGGAGACATGGGGAAAGACTGATGTGGTAACGAGGGAGAGCAGGAGAGCATAATGACCTTGGCCCTATGCTTCTGATGTGTGCTACGATCCATGCACATTTATCAGTGTGTGCTCCTGTTAGTGTGCAAGGACCTGTGGCTTATCTGTGATTAGTAGATGCTGTGATCAGCGGCGAGTGACAGTCCTGCCTCCTTGTGGCCTCCTGTCATCCAAAACATGCTTTTTCTAGCCCAGCTCCTGCATGAAAGGCCATAGGGTGCCACAGACAGAGACTTGATGGCTCAAGATTAATCTTTGTAACCCAGGTGTGTGCGAGACTACGTTTCCTATCTCCTGGATTATCTGTGTGCCTCCACAGTTTTGTGCAATTTTAAAGAACCCTGCTATGAACTCTGTGTCTCTTGTCCTCAGGGAAATAGAATGTGGGAGTAGAGTGTTTTACTTTGCATTGCTTGACCAGCAGGGTGTGTTTTAAGAGGTAGTGCCAAGAAGGGAGGTGTGAGTCCCCCCCCCGTCAGGGAGGCCTGCATTTGCCCGGACATTGGTCAGCTCTGCGCATCCTGACTTCTAGCATGACCCCAGCCTTCTGTGATAATGCACTATCGATCCAGCAGGCACCACAGGAATTGCCAGGCAAGAGGCCATTGCACTATTTTCCACCCCTGACTAATTTTTACATGAGGCTGTGTGTCATAACACTTTATTTCTGAGTCACAAACAGAACGTATTTTCCCTGAGGTACCTTTCGATAAGACATGTATTAAAAGGTGATAATAATGTCAGAAATTGGGCGTGAACCAAGCTTTAATCATTACTTATGTTGAAATTAAACATGTCCCACCTTGACGGAAGCTCGTACAAATGAGCTGACAATGTCAAGTCAGTAGCATATATGTGAGGTGACTAAACTTAAAGTAAATCCACTTGAATAGGCACATATATTGACACTTAAACCCCACCAGTCTTCACTGATAAAAAAACTATTTCAATTCTCAGCCACTGATGGTTGACAACAGCTTTCATCTCGTCTGCACCGTGTGCTGGAATAGCCAGGAAAAAAAACCCAAAAACTTCAAGAGGAGATTTTACTTGCTGAGTTCAAAGCCTGATCTTGGGCAATGAAAGCGTTGCTTTGAACGCTGCTCATCCTTCCCCATCTCTCCCTTCACCTGCTGATGTTTTCATAGACTTGAAAATACTTTTTAAAAGGCAATATTTTATTGTGTGCCCGAACCTATCATTGCTCAGTTCTGTGACAGAGAGATTCTGGCTATAATCAGGACCAAACTGGACCAAATCCAATTCAATAAGGACTTGTTTTATTCTCTCTCTAGAGGGAAACACGAGGAAATGTCTAGAGGAAATTCCTTTTTGAGTCATTTCCTGCATGATTGGATTGTGCACTCAATGCATTGAGACGCAGCGAGGTAATGACTTAAATATCACAGCATACATTAAACTATGAATTCCCAAGTGTACTGACATCAACAAATCCACCAACACAATACAGCCTGTGACAGAAAAAGGAAGGGTGGGAGGCTGTTGTAATCAGACAGAGTCCGGCAATGAGTGATGACGAAGCATTATGCGCTCATGACGACAGGCTCCTGGAGCCCTGCCAAGCTGGGTTAAGGCAGTTATCCCACCCACCCGGATAATGCCATCATACAGTGTAAAGCTGTTCATTCCCTCTGGAAAAGCAGTGGGAAGCGGAGCTGAACACCCCCTTCCTTCCCATTCTCTCTTTCCCACTACAAGACTGCAGATTTCTAAGCAGTGGGATTAGTGGAGTGAAGTTTAATATGCTGTACCGTGTGAGGTTGTGGCAGCAAAAGTGAATTCAACTAACAAGGTGCAGACTTTTGTGGCACTAATGTAGAGAGCACAACTTCGGGCACTTGTGTAGAGCAGGAGGAAAAATACTTAAAGTGTGTTTAAAAGCCTTTTTGAAGAAGACCTTCAAGGTTGAAGGTGTTTAATTGATATGTAACCGTGTCTAAACAAAGGCTTTTAAAGCACACTTTTAGTTTCTACTCCTCACAAGAGTGCCTGAAGTTGATGTTTTCTGAATATTCTGCTCGCTCACCTCCAGGAAAACCGTCCCAAATCTCCAGCCTGTCATATCGGCAGAACACGCCAGAAGGTGGTGTCGGGTCTGGCTCCAACTCAAAGCTCTCAAACTCCAAAATGATCTCAGACATCTTAGGGGCAAAGATCATGAAAGTGCAGTCCAGGTTGTTGGGGTACTTCTCTGGGAAACCAGGAGATTTTATGACACCGCTGTTGGAGGTGAAGTTCCTGGAGCATTCAGGACCTGCAGGAAAGAGGACAGGAAACAAGGAGGTGAGTGAGAAGATAAGATGATATAAGGGACAAAGGAGGATCTGTTTAGGTGACTGTGGGGGAGGCATTGAGACGCTACATCTCCCAGTTGTTTACATCCATTTACACACTTTCTGTGTGTGTATATATCTATAACTGCTCGACATCGGGACTTTGATTGTAAACATTGGTGAAAGGACTCAATTACAATAGCATCGAGAAACAATGAATAAACAGTTTGAGTCACTCTGGAAAAACTGTCTCACATACTCACACACACACACACACACACAATATAGAAGAGGTGCTTAGGCAAAGTTCTGGTGTTAATGATGGAAGGCGAGGGCAATGATTGTGCATATATCAACACACACACTTAAACACACAGTTTTACACGAGGGAAAGTCAAAATATTTATTCACAGCTCCCCAGAGAGCTGTCTGTCAGCTGATGACGAGCATTAGCACATTTCCCATGTTAGCCACTTGTCACAGCACCGTGAGCACGAGATTATGATTTGAGAATGAGTGACACATGATGAAAAAAAAAAAATAAAAATATGCTAGCAGCTGCAGGGAAAGACACATTAGGACGTGTAAATAATGCCAGCTCAAGCACTGTTTCAGATTGTTAGCAAGCCTGGCTTTGCACAAACTTGCACATACTGAATATGCAGTACTTTGAGGGGAAAAAAAGAGCAGGACAATTATTTGGTGCCATTAGTGGCAGAATTGTTAGAATAACATCATTTTTATGGTACTCTGACAGGCGGCATTATGGGAGCAGATGGTGCAGATCAAGACTAAAATTGCTATCGTTAGATAGTGCCTCTGTGCTACAGCCATTGTGGCTTAAATGAATGTGGCAAACTGCATTTTCCACTGTCATTCAAGTATCTCACTTTGCCCCTAATTCAAGACCATCAGGCCCACTTCAGCCTGTCCACCAGTGGAGTAAAGGAAAGAAGCAAGAGCCATTTCATTTTCTTTTTTTAAAATTGAAAGCCACGGCAAGCGGCATTTTGACTCTGGAGAGAGAGAGTTGACATTTAGTGCAACCGCTAAAGTGTGGCTTTTTGAGCACAGTGGGCACCATTAATTTCACAGCTTCCCCTCATATTTACCCCTGGAAAACAGAACGATTTTGCTGAGTGGGAGCATTCCCTGGGATGAGAGGGTGGACGGATGCTGCCATTCTGCACTTCACCATGCCATATTATGAAGAAATGTCAGCCAGTTTTTGGATGGTTGGGGGCAGAAGACTACAAATGCAAGATGCTTCTTTTAAAATAGGTGCCCGTGGTTCCTGAGTGCTCTGGACAGCTACAGTATTGGCGCAATTTAGTTTGGTGTGTTGAATTTCCTGTGGATATTGGCTCAAACCTCCAAATTCCTGATCCACTTCGACAGCTTCCACCTTGACGCTTATCTCAGCTCAGCAGTTGGCCAGAACAGAGCCCACCTTAGGAAACGGTTCACTCCAAACAATGAACAGGCATGTGAAGAAGCATGGGTTTTGTGTTGTTGCACTTTATCCAAACTATTTCATCTGTATTGTTCTTTTAAGACATCTTAGTTAAGTGTGGCATATTTTTTACACTTTATTGTAATATTTTACATTTGATTCCAATACTTTATTCCTTCTTGTACATTTGCTTATATATTTTTAATATTGTGTTCTGTACCTTATTCTTCTATTTGTGTGCATGTTTGCATTTAATGAAATGCAAACATGTTTCTATGTATTTTTACATGTTTTTTTAAATATGTGCAAGGATGTTTGGAATTATCTCACCACAGGTGTGAACAAACTCAAATGCGACACAAATCAGGTGACAAAAAACACATTTGATGGTGATCTGTTTATAGGAGTGAATGCAAATCTGTCCTAAGGATGCATTAAAGTCCACCTACTCCCTTAAAATCCTTTGACCTGCTTTAGCTTCAGTGACCCAGGGGTTTCTGTACACTTCTCACTTTTAAATTAACACTGGTTGCTACCATTTATTTTTTTCTTAATATTAGTCACATGTCATGTTACAGCTGTAGTGCAGTTTTGACCAACTCATTTTGCCTCTCTCTTCCTATCACATGCACTCATACAGAGACACAGATGGGTACAATTTGTAAAGTCAGCCTTGGTTGAAAACATCATTTACAGCAAGGTCTGAACAAGGCCTGAGCCAAGGCCAGACTCCATTATTGTCAAATTTTGTGTGTCTGTGTCAACAACACACAAAAGAAAAGGACAGAGTGAAGACCTCACAACAAAACAGAGTGTCAGGAGAAGAAAGAGCACTGCGCTCATTCCCACTGGTAAAATAATCACCCAACAGATCTCTTTTATCTGGGGTCTCGACATGGGAGGGCTTTCGTCCCCAGCTTCCCTCGCTACAACCAGCATGCTTTGTGCTGATGTCTGGGTGAGGGAGTCGTCCAGTGATAGCAGACGTGCTTTTTGTGGTGACAGTATCTTGTTTCCTCATGTCTTTGTAGACAAGGAACTCCATGAGGACAATATATCCCTGCTGTTAGCCAAAGGCAAATTCCTTGCCCCCCCCCACACTCATTCACTGACACTGTCCTGGTGGACTCATCACCTTGGCAGTGGGAATGGGGACAAAGGCAGGTTTTGAAAACAGGAAACAGAAAAGGGTTTTGTAAATATGACGGGTCTGACTCATTGGCACACAAAGAAACACCAGCTTGACCACAGCGTACCCACGGAACACGTCCGCTATACTTTTAAACAAACAGCTGGATTTACGAGGGGAAGTCAGGAGAGAGAAAAGGAGCTAAACCTTGAACGCACCACATTTACTGTCAACCTCCATCCAGGCGCTGCAACGTTTACTGCCGACAGTAATGGATTCTCTTTGCTCTCCTTTATGTCAGGCCCTACTCCTCTGGAGGGGCGGGAGTAAACAAATGTCAGCCCTGCTCACTCTCTGACTGATTAGAGTTTGCTTAACAGGACATGTTGGAGCCGGTAAAATGATATTTAATGGAGATCTGATGTCAGTCTTTGCAAGTGTTGGAGATTTATTATAAATCTTAGATAAATGTGGTATGATGTATATTCGAGCATTAAGGGAAAAGGCTGCCTTTCAACTGTTAGTCTTCCTGATGACTTGTCCTCTATGTATCTATTAAGTTGTTGCGCTAAGTGCTGAACACAGAGCACAGACTGGGTGTTCATCATTAGACTAAAACTGTGCGAGGGAGCAGGCGTTAAATGGTATAGCCTCTCACTATTTTTATTTTTTAATCTCTCTCCCTCTCCTTTTCACATATATCATCTACCGCCCTCTCCCCAGTCAGGGTTATTAGGGGCCGGAGCCACAAGGACTGAAGGTGTGCCACCCCTAACAATCCTCACACCCCCTTCACTGTCATTCACCAATACACTAAATAAGCAAAACATGTATAAGAACGATTTGGCTTTAGAATATTATTCAAATTGTTATTGTTGACATAACCAAGGCGGTAGGTGTGAATAAGCTTTATCTTCTTTTCTGTACTACAGAGGATTCAGTTTCTCTTTTGTCTAAGTATAAGGCTTTTTCCTAATTAAAAACTAACCACAATAAATAACCCAAACTGAACAGTGAACTCCTATGCCACAGCTCTTCTCTTTCAACCTGTACCTACACCACACAGACATTAGTTGCCAGAGGGAAATTAACTCTTTCAGCACTAAATCAAACATTAACCATGAAGCCTGTGGACTGTCAGCCATTCAAACAGATGGGACTGACAGGTTTACATTAACACACACACACACTCACCCTGAGGCACTGCACTGCCGACATGGAATTTAGTGTGTTGACTGTGGAGAGAACGTCACTTCCCCCCAAATCCAGTGCGGGAAGACACAATGCTCTTGGGATTCGGGGGCAGGGGGAAAGCACAGGGGGGAGGCAGGGGTGGAGGTTTGCACTCTCCCTCCAGCTCTCTTTAAAGAGATTTGTTGTCTTGGGTTTCCATGAGGGCTGCGTGTGTGATGACAGTACTTCTCCATGCCAGATGTGACCTATGCCATCAGGGTGTGCTGTCCACGAAAGCAAAATGTACCCTGTGTTAGGCCCCACCCAACACACACATGCACACACCTTGGAAGTGTTTTCACAGGTGTGTGCTCAGAGTAAAAGTGCCCACATCACGGTGACACAACAAACAGAGTTTCTGTGTGAACGACGGTGTCTTTTTTTCGTCTAAAGGAGAACAAGGGAGGCCTCCCACCAGCAGTCAGTCATTCTGCTGCGTTACAGCGAGGAGATGAAGATGAGCTCCTCTGTGCTGTGTAAATGGCACTATCTCTGCCTCTGCGCCCACTTCAATGGGCCCTCAGCCACGCAGCCTTGATGTGGCTCAGAGCAAACTGCTGCACTGTTAAAGGAAAACATATGTCGTGTGTGCATGCTTATACTTAAAACCGTTGGATGTTTCCAAAAACACTCCAGGGTTTCAAATTAAGTCGGATGATAAGCAGAACGACCACATTTCGATGGTCTCGGTTTCCCAAACTGTTCAGGCTGTTTGTCTTTGCTGCTTCTTATTATCATGGTTTATTTATTTATTTTTTTTAAATTCATCATTTCATTAACATCTGTATCTGCAAGCAAAGAGAAACAATACTATAAATATTCCTGAATCTCTCATAAATCCCTTCCCTCTATCTCTGTCCCTCACACCATCACACTGCTTCCTGGCTCTTGCCAGACTTCAGCCAGTGGAGCGAGGCTGCCAATTTGCAGGCTATAAAATAAATAGCCCATGCTAATTAAGATGGTTGGATGGGACTGAGGAGTGGAGGGGGTTAGACAGTGATGTGGAAGTGGCCACAGAGAGCCTCAAAACAACCTGTTCTCTTCCAATTAGACACTTTGCAGGGTTACTGCTCATGAAAGCCAAGGCTGCCAATGCCAGCATGCTGCAATGTGTGAGAGAGTGTATTTACATAGTTTACAGCTTAAATGGGTAAAACGGCATATGTAAACACTGGCATATGATCCCTGATTTGAGTCTCTCTTTGCATAGGTTTGCTTTTTGTGTAAATATTTATCTTACATGTGACCTTTGCTTGTGGTAATCCTGGGATGAAAGGAATTATTAGTTCCTAAGGTTGACCTCCAGTGATTTCCACGCCTTTAATCACACTGATAAACACTCGCCTTTTTTTTTCTTTTCTTTTTTTGCATTGCCCTTCATTGGCATTCACAAACGTGAGCCTCCTGTTCCTCTATTTGTTATCAGACCATCTGTGTATCATTAACGTTACATGTGTTAGCCAACACAATGTTTTCCCAACTAATGCGCTGCTTGTTGATAAGCTGTGCTAATAAACTAACTTCGTATCTCTCTTTCTGCCTGGTACTCTCTCTCTCTCTCTCTCTCTCTCTCTCCCCCCATCTCCCTTTCTGTCTTCAACAAACAGAGTTGTTAATTAATCTCAGAGTGTTGCTCTTGGCATGGCAGCAGAGTAAATTCAAAGCTTTATGATGGTCTGGATCAACTAAAGAAACTAGATTTAGTCTACACTGATTTCCCTTTGATTCCATCAAAAATAATAATAATAATGATAATGGTAATAATAATGGTGGTAATAATAATAACAACAACAATAATAATAATAAATCCCAAATTCTTATCTAGCTATGACTCTCTTGTCCTGACTGTCCATCTTCTATCCCCACTTACGTCCTCCTCATTTAGTGTGTTCTGCATCTTCTGCCATATCGCTACTGGGCCCTAACATGCCTCATTTACAGTCATCTCAGGCTAATTGATGAAATGAGAAATACTGAGCTGGAATGAGGAAGAATGCAGTAGATTTAACTGGCCTATGAAGGGGAATGAGGCAGTGCTGATGAGTTTGCGTATGTTGGGGTGGAGCGTCGCTTTGATCTCTTAAATGGACCCACACTACACCAGCTGCCCCACCGCGATGGTGACACGCACGAGCTTAAACACACACGTTCACACACACAAAGGCTCAAACACACACACACACACACACACTCTAGACCAGATAAAAAGAAGAGGAGGGACCTCACAGGGCCATCCATCTTGTCTCTGAGGTCACAGGGGCCATTTCATAGAGAGCTGCTGAGGTTAATTAATGAAACCGGAGTCCGTAGCACCTGTCTGCTAGTCGCTCTCCAGATATGTGGTGTCCTCCTCCTGCTTCGTTTAATCCAAACAAAGGAAGGCAGCCAAACAATAAGGGCACACACCCTCATGTTGTGCTGTGCTCTGATAAGATAGACTTCTCCTGAGGAAATTGTTACTTTATCATACACGATTCCTAAGGTTAAATGAGCCATAATCTTATTTTAGGATGAACACTGAAGGGAGGAACCTCAAATTGACCGGATAACGAGATACATGAAAAATCCCTACAAAACGCTAAATAGACTATTAGCTTGGTTCAGGCCAACAGAAGAAACACAGCAGCAATGGCTACAATGTAATCCTTTGGAACAACTGTGATATGCTACATTATGTCCAATTAAAATGCTTGGGTTTTTTTGACAACAAAATGCTCAAATTGTTTTTATATGATTGGTTCTGTGGGTGCTAATCAATCATGATTACACATTTATTGTCATAGAGGACAGGTTAAAGAATTTCACATCATTTTGAATAGAATATTCCATCACAACAATGATGGCAGAGTAAGACTCATATCCCACCCATGTCTATTTAACATCCAAAACTGGAAAGGTGTCTGTCAATCTTGTTGTTGCACTGCTGCACAACCACGCAGTTGAGGTTCATGACAGTGACGCTGACTTGCAACTTCTTGTTCAAGCACTGTGCTGGGTAATCTAATGCATAAAGTAGAAGCATAAGGCATTTTCAAACATTATTTTGGTGCAATGTTGTTGATCGTATCAAGAGTTTTGTCCGCTGATTCCACAAACATCGTGTTTGTATCCCAGCAAACCATTAAATGTGAACATATAACTCTCTCCCCATTAATTTAAATAGGAGCCTGGTCGTGTTTAGCTGCCTGTAGGTGTTACCAAGGTGGCTGCCAAGAGGCAAAACTGTCCACGAAGGAAAACCAATAAGCACTTATAAACACAAGAACCACAACCAGTCATTAGTTATAACGGCGAGTTCATGCTCTGTCCCGTGCTCGTCCTGTCTTGCCATCTGATGACAAACCAAACACTCCATTCAACATTTGTTGAATCAAAGCAAATGATGCCCTTGTTTATTGTGCTATAATTCACATGGGATGCAAACTGCTACAATCATGGAACATATGGGAGTATGATTCATGGGCTCTGAATAGAGCATATTGCCTGCCATATTGTGAGGGTATAATCTGATGCACTGGTTCTTTGACTAAATCACAAACAAACCATGAAATTGGACCGAGAGGCTCATTCTTGCCCCATTATGAGAATTTATATTGTAATCCTGCTATGTTAGTATGACGATGGATTCAGTTTAAGAGAAATCACGCTGGAATGGATTTTGATTTTAATAAAATATTAATGGTATAGCAGGCAGGATTTTTGGGAGGTTATTGAAATGTTATTGGTTATTTAAATGCCATAAAACAAGCGTGATTACCTTCAGCCATTTATCACATCTGAAACTAGTGTATCTGTTCATTTTTACGATGAGAGGAGCTCAGGCAGGATATCCTACACTTTCAATCCCAAAGTGTGAGTATCTGCCTACTGCAGCTTTAATGTTTTGCCAATTATGACGTCTGCATTGAATTTCATACAGCTGAAAAACAGAAGGGTTATGAATCTTCAAGTACAAAGAGCACAAGCCTCCTCTGTTCCATGGAGCCATTGTTGTCACGTGTTATACAGCTGGGCTAAAGCGAAGCCGCAGCTGTGTCAGCCCACCCACCTGTCTTGAAGATCTCATATCGGATGGAGAAACCTGCTCCATGGGTCTCGTAGTCGGACACAAACTTGATGAAGAGCTGGTTTCCCGAAGACACGACCGGGGAGGGGGCAATCTTCCCGCAGTACTTCCCCACCAGCTGACCACTCTCATCCACGCCATCTCGCACCTCCACGTAGTCATATCTGAAGAGGAAGAGGTGCAGCGTCAGTCACACTGTGGTGTTAAAACTCATTTTGTCTGGTTTGTCGAATCACATTGACGTCTTATTGGATCTAATTGCACGAGTGGCAAATTAGGATACAAGCACAAACATACTCACACTCTCTCACACACACATAAATACATTCATACACTGAGGAGCACAAACACACAGAGCCACACAACACATTGTGCAGGTAATGTAGTGGAAATAAAACACCATGTACTAATGAGGTCTCAGGTTAAAACTCGCGCGCACACACACACACACACACACACACACACACACACACACACACACACACACACACACACACACACACACACACACACACACACACACACACACACACACACACACACACACACACACACACACACACACACACACACACACACACACACACACACACACACACACACAGTATGCAGTAGTATGGAATCTGGAATCATAAAAAATAATAAAAAGGGAGTGAGGGTGGTCGCCTCGTTGTCACTGTATATGTTTTCAGGCAGTTTTAAAAGTTAACATTACATGCTCGAAGTTAGTTTTACTCCAGTGCCTCTGTGTGTGTGTGTGTGTGTGTGTGTGTGTGTGTGTGTGTGTGTGTGTGTGTACTCTTGCACAAAGATTCAGATGACTTTTCCGTGCTGTGTTTTGACTGTGAGTGACGAGGCAAGCTCCCTTCTAAAAGCAGATTTAGGTTCAGGTTTCCACAGTTCCTAATTGCCTGGAACGTCTGTTCACGCCAGCTTTTCAGCTATGCGGGCTACTTATTGCACATTTTCCTGCTCAAAATCTAACGCTGCCCTGATCCTCCGTCTTCATCAGACACCAACTGAAAAAAACAAACAAAACACGCCTATTCACACACTTACATTAAGTGAACAAATTGATTTTAAGGTATGTAAAGTAAAATAGGCAACAGGTGAGCGAGTACATTCAATCACACACATACACACATGCTGCCTCTGTTACACAGAAAGTATGTGCCCTCTGGGCAAAGGGGCCTATTTTCACAGTTTTACCTTGATTGCCAAATTACTGTCAAAACATCAGGCCTCCTTAGCAATTTTGAACCCACTTAATTCATGGGATTTTGCACAAAAAGGCGATTTACACTTTGAATGATAGCTCAGGGTGGGCTCCCCAGGTGGGGCCTCACATGTATCCACACGCGCAGTCTTAACCTTTCTCTATGAAAGTGGTTTCAGTCACCTGCTGTTTATGAAAACAAAACATTGCCACAGCCAGTCAAGACCTTGTGGCGGAACGGTAGCATGTCTGAATCACGTCAGGGTCAGTGGTTTGATTCCCAGCTGCACTAATCTACATGCTGATGTATCCCTGGGCAAGCAGGTATCAAAATGTGGGTGAATGGTAAACCAGCTTAGTTCATCAAGACTAGAAAAGTGTTTTATAAATACAGACTATTTTATGTTTAATGATAGCAAACCACATGTAAGATGCAGTGGATAGATTACTACACAATGAAATACAGCTTTCAACATGCATCGGGTGTCTGTGTCTCAGGTTAAAAGGTATTGTATTGAAATTTGGAAAAAATAAATAAATCTGAAGCACTTTCAGTGAGCCTTGATATGAAGTTTATTTCGTCCACTCCATGAAAAGGGTTAAGGTTCATTACAGAATTAACCACAAACTAGCGTGAAATATTCACTTGTCTCCACTTGAGTGGAATCACTTTTAAGTCCAGCTCGTTTCTGTTGCTTTCTCTGAAATCCCCTGCTCGGATTGTTTTGTTGTTGGCTTACTTCTCTTCGCTTTGACTTCAGAAGCTTTGGCTTCCACAAGCACCACTTTGTTTCAGCTACTTTATCAGCTATAGCTTGGTAACAAAAAAAATACTAGTTTCACACAGTGTTTACAGTGTTATCCGCCCCTGCTTTGCACTAAACAGCCAGGGAATTACTCATTATTTACTTTAAAAGGCATCATGTTTCTGCTGTAGTGATGTAATTGTCATTCTTGCAGTGAAGTCCTGTGATTTCAAATTGAAATGAGTTTATTTTTTTGTTAGTGGAATAAAAAACAGACGCTGCAGTTTCATTGTTCTGTTTTTCAGACCTTAGATTGTTTTAAGTTTTAAGCCAATAAAAAAAAAATCCATTACACAAATATTGAAAACATTTCATGTCTTCAATTTCTCATTCCTGCAGCATGAGTCATGTCAGGTAACTGATAAAGTAAGGCTCCATCTTGCTTTGAAACCATCACAGGGTAAATATTCAACAGAGGCGTCACAGAATAAATAAGAACTGAAAATAATGTCAGAAAGGTCACAATTAAACATGTTGCCCAAATAATTCAGCCCCATATAGAGGTATAAGAATACTGTAAAAAGATGTAGCAAGGGCTTTCAGATTGCAACCCCTCTTCTCTCCATCGACTCACAGCTCACAGCTCACAACAGAGAGCATCAATCTTTCTGTGGGTCTGCTCTGCTCTATCAGCAGACTTATAATTCACCTCAGAATCTCTGTCTCTGCAGCTCTCTGACTCCTCCCCTGCAACTGTCAAAAGCTGAGCTCTGCCTAAAAAATTGATGTTGAGATGCATCACCGAGACGGAGAGGGAGAGCAGAGCAAGCTGAAGAACACATCTGAAGAAGCTGAACGAGATTGTGTGAACATATGCGTGATATGTGTGCATACAAGTGTGCGTACATGCACAGCATTATGGATATTGCATGCAAGTGTGGCATAAAATCATGCAAGCATGTGAATCGAAGCCAATCAGCTAATGCTTTCATTGTGTCTTTCCTCACAGACTCATTGTTCACCATCCAAAGAGAGAAATCATCTCATTGCTGCCTCCATGTCAACTCATCACACCCCCAGAAAAGCTGTTCATTGCCCATTATCAGCATGCGTGGCCCCCGTGAAGGCGACACAGTGGGAGACAGGATGCAGATGGAAGAGGGGAAAATGCCTTGGGGTTCCTAGCTGTGTTCTAAGAAAGAAGAAACACCCAAAATGTCTCCATTTGTGTCTAAATGACTAGCGTGTCAGCCACAAGTCCGCCAGTTCTGCACCAGTGGGTCCACACACTTGATCCAAGCCCTTATCATCTGGAAGACATTATGGGAAACGCTTGGCATGGCAGTTTGACGCCTACGAAAGACTCTCCTGTTGCCAGTTGTGCTAAATGTAGCTGTAATCCTTTCCTCTAAACACCTGCGGGGACTTGTCCGTAGGGTTTGCAGTCAGAGGAAAGTTAACAATCTCTCTATCTAACTTCATACAAGAAGAACATGGACGACTTTAAAAGGAGCAGGGTGGTTCCACTTCTCCGGTCGTTTGCCTCTTAACTCTCGCATTGTCAAGTTCCTTTTCTCAGGGGCTCGTGTACGAGTTTTTTTATTAATGTTTTATTACTAGTGCTGTTGTGTTTCTTATTCCTCATGACAGTACAATCCAGTTAAGCCATGAACCTATTTATCCGTCTTGTCTGCTTTGGGTCTGGGTGGGCCTGACAGCAAACCTAAACACACACGCACACACACACAGTTTTACACACACATACAGGGAGCAGCTTACCACAGTGCTAATAGTGAAAACAGTTTGTCAATCCTGTGGGGAAATTAAGGGGTAAAAAAAAGGGAGATGGGTTTGGGGGTGGTTGAGGCATGGCAGCAGCGGGGGGGTGAATGTAATTCTCGACGACCTTCGCTTCACCGATTCAAATGTACTAGCTCGCCTTCTTTCTTCAGGCACAGAAAGAAAGCAATCCGCTAGTGTCAAACGAGAACATTAGCCCTCTTTGCAAAGCCAAAGAGAAGGCGACAAACCGCTGCTCTAACAATATAACAGTTCTGTTGCCCGAAGCTTTCCCATGGAAATAATCTGTCCTCCCTCTATAAATGTCTGTTTGATATAGCTCTACAAAAGCAATACAATCTGAGGCAATGGAATAACGATATGACAGACTGTATAAGCCTCAAACAGTTGGTTAGATTTCTTAATCAGCTCATTTATAAGCTCAGGCATTCTGTGGAAACCCCCAGAACAAAAGCTCTTTCTCTGCTATTACTCTCTTTCAGCATTCAGCTGTACACAGAACAAATGCCTGCCGTGTTTCTCCAGCATTTCACTTTTTTTTTTTTTTTCTGCGGCTCTCACAGTTCGGTTTAATATTTCTATTGCTCGACAACATGTCATCGAGAGCATGTCATAACATCTCTGGGTAACACAGGTGAGGCCTGAACAACATTATGAGGCCCACGGAGGCTTGAGCAGGAAAAAAAAGACCTCGTTGTCAGCTGTCAGGAAACTGCGGCCGCTGACTTCACGTGTAAATGAGTCTCGCTTAACAAACTGTCATTGGGGCGCCGGCAAAACATCATTAACGTTTGTACAATGGGGCCCGAGACAAGACTTACTCTTTCCGAGCCTAGAGGCGACATATCACTGCAATAAAATGTACTCTGTTCTCCACTTTCTTCCTCCTGTACTGCTTCCCCTTCTTGCATGTGACATTCATTAACCCGAGCTACAATAACAAGTTCCCTCTTCCCTCGAAGCCAGTCCGGTTGTAATGACCCAAACACCTGATTGCCCTTAAAGACAAAGAAGGAAAAAAAAATAGTAAAGGGCAGTAAAACGAGTCCACATTTTAATGTTCTCAGCTAGAAACATTATCTCTAATAGTCGTAGCCTGACTTAAGATTTTTATTGAGTGAAAAGACCTCACCATTAAACCAGATCCTTGACCGTGAGGTATGAAAAAAATAATTTTAAATCTTTTTTTTAAGCTGCAGTGATGTGTCTCTACTTATTGAATCCAAACAAAAAAAAATATTGCAGGAGCTGAAAGCCACAGAACGTGCCAACCCACCAAGCAGAATAAACCACTAACCAATCAGGGCTGACAGGTTCAGAAGTGGTTCCTTTTCGGTGCAGGGAGAACGGTGCGATTGCTTTGCTCGCCATCTCCCTGCCACATGGATGGAAGTTAAAAAGGATGGATGAAACAGTGTGGAATACCCGCCCAGACGGCCCAGCTGTGCCCGTTGAGTGTGCCTCTTTGGGTGTCACCCCCGTGCGGTAAAAGTCAGCTCCATCATATTTTTAGATGTCATGGCTGGTTCTGATTTTGTGGAGGCATCGGCCACATGTTTGTGAAGCATATTCGCTTTCCTAAGTAGCAATTATCATTAGCATTGATGGATCTAACGTGCCTCCATCCATTAGCTCTCCTAATTACACTGTTGAGAGGTCTGCTGTCGCCAACAATCAAATGAATGAATTTGGCTATTTAGGCTCAATTACTGCATCCTTCTTTCCTAGCTTGTACAAAAATCCCTTATTCAGATTTATGACAGAGGGAGCATTCTTTCCTAAAGAAGCAGGATTCTCTGCAAGTTGTGACAAAAAGTCACAATAATGTGATGATATAAGTTTAATATGTCCATAATATATGGACAAATGGACTGTATTAGCTTTCTGGTATTTAGCCATTTGTTTTCTATGGTCAAACATAAGATAATCAACACTGGTATCAGTCAGAAACACCTTTGCCTTTAAAACTGCTGACTGAACTTCTTTGATCTTTCATTCTGATGCATTCAACATTTCTGCTTCCACTTATGCTAATCCAAAGCAAAGAGAAATAGATAATATACAAATGAACTACTCATTTAACCTAAAATGACCAATAAATGTTAGACTGCAAAGTCATGGGGCTTAGATATCGAGGCACTTGACACTAACGTACACTGCTGATGTGAAAAATTCACGGGACTATAGCAGAATTTAAAAAATGCATATAGCTGCATATTCTTTTTTTCCTATCATACATATTTTCATCATGAATACAAGGAGAGTAATTACACCTATGAAAACTGCTCATGGCAAAATGGAAACACACATTAACCAAGTTTTGAACTTCAGAAATGAAATTGATTATAGAATACGGCGTCATTCTCTTAGTGTGCGGATAATTATTAGGCTCTGAATGTAAGACTCTGCAAATGAAGCCACAAAACCCGAGGGCACATTTCTAAGAAACACTGTATGTAGCAATGGCCTTATTATACAGGAATTTGAACAGAGCTGTGATGCAACAGATTAGTTATACACGCTATTCTCAATAAACGTGTTAAAACAAACGCATATAACATGAACAAAAGAAAACAATTGGTATAAAAGTCAGAAAAATACAGGGAAAGAAAGAAAAGCTTAAATAGAAAAGAGACACAAAGAGGTGGAGAAGGAGAAACATTCCAGCCCATTTCTGGGGCCATTACAGCAGGGAATGGCCCCCATTTGTCCCACCTTGACATTTGAGAGTATCTTAGATTACACAGGAGAAAAGGGGGCAGGCAGATGTGAGCAAAGAGAGAGAGAGAGTCCTCCACAGGAGTCTGGTGCAGGGCTTAGATGATGCCCTGTCCTTTCAACAATCAAAAGTCAAGGGTGAAAATAACAGGGCACTGGGAGAAAGGGCGATGTGGCGTAACAGGGCTGGAGCCTATATATACACCGTCTTTCAAACACGTTGTCCTGTCCCTGCTCTTGTCACTCACTTACACTCTTTGACACCTGCAGGGGCCCAGTTGCATGCAAGCCCTACAGAGAGGGAGCACAGAGCGGCTTCAACCAAACATAACTGTTTAATGAGAAATCAAAAGACCCACAGCCCTCAGCTCAGCTCACACTATGTGAAGTTTGAAATATCATCAACACAGCACCATAGTAGATCATTTGGGAGCATAAAGCCCCACAACTCCATATGTAAACCATTGAGCACCATTCAAAGAAAACGAATACTTTATTTTAGCGAAAGCTTTAACACATCACTATGTTGCTTCTACTTTTATTTAAAAACAAAATAAAAATGAATGAGGAAAATATCAATCAACCATCACAGAGACTGACCTGACCATTCAAAGGACAGCATTGCATTGCATCAATATCTCCCAAACTCTTAATATACGGAGTTACAGTTTACCAATGACAAACTGTCATGACCCAGTGCACAACATAAATTTGTGCATAATATAACGTTTCTGACTCTTCTTACTGCCATTTCTGTAGCACCTAATGTTGTTTTGAATATTTAAACCAGTGATTTCAAAGAGACATGTGGTTGTTAAATAAAAATCTCCCTCAAAAAAACCTGATTCAGTCTCTGAAAAAGGATGCATTAGAGTAAAGCATAACAAATTGTACTTCGTTCAAGGCACTTACTATTACTGCACATCCTTTTCATGAATACATGTGTAGGATATACATAGATGTTTTATTTCAAGTGCACAGGAACCATGTGACAGGAGGATGCATGAGGAAACATGGGGATAATTATAAACAACGTTGAGACAGTGACCTACTGAACTTTGCAGGAGACCAAGATTAGCCAAGTGAACGCTGCGAGACTTCACTTTATCTGGGCTGATTAGAAAAATAAAAATAACCACAACAATATGCCGTATTGCCTCCACACACACAGGCAGTCATCTATCGGTTTCTGATGCTGTGCGTTAGCAGTTAGCCGCATTCCCCGTCACTGAATGGGCTGTGTGTGTGTGTGTGTGTGTGTGTGAGGAGCATGCTGCATTCACAGAAGAGAGAGGAGCAGCGGAGGAGAGCTGAAGAGGAAGGGAAGTTAAGGCGCAGAGTTGAAGAAGAGGTCAACTAGAGGTGAAGCTTTGGGTGCCATTCAAAACTCTCTCTCTCCCTTTCCTCTCTACAATGGCCAGGAAGTAAGACAGACTGACTGCTGAGAAAGATAGAATAAGAGTTTGAAGGCAAGTAAATTGACGGATTGATAAAGGGATAAAAAACAAAAGAAAGACATTGTGCACATAGCTGATAGAGGTATAGCTGGCAGACATGTGTCAACACTGGTGACGGTTCAGTGGTGTGACACACTCTCTCTCTCGCTCTCTGTGTGAAAGATTTTTTTTTTTACACAGCTCTACAATAGAGAGGAAGCTCGAGGGCAGTGGTGGTAATAACTGCACTGGGAATTATTCAATTAAACAACCCATCTGCCCCACACACACACACACCACCACCAGCCTCTCCTCTTTCTTCTCTTTGTCGTCTCTGCAGCCTGTGATGAGGGGTTGGGAGGGGGTTATAGAGCATTCTGGGCTGGGTGCTCAGTGACCCGGTCATCTGGCTGGACATGCAGCCTCTTGGCTGTGAGACTGAACAGGCCCTGAGAAGGTATTGTGAAAGACTGTGGATAGTCCCCACTTGGTGTATACAACATGGACAAACAGGCAGCAGCAAACGTGTGACCTTAAACCACACAATCACCTTGAGACAAGACAGGCTATTATTGGTTCTTCACAGGAAGAGGAAAAAGGATGGCGATTAAAATAAACAGGGAGGGTGTTTCTACAATGGACACGTATTTTCTCCAACAGCCAGCTGACCAGCTGTTTGTTGCCAGATTTCCTTCAACTGTGGATCATCCCCTGGATGTGGCATCTATTGGTTAAAACCGCATCCTTCTTTTACTTCAGACTGCTGCATTGTTCTCACTGTGTACAAAGAAACTTGGATTTTCTGGTGATGCAGCACTTTGAAAGCCAAGCAGTTCATGCTGCGTGGGCCACATGCCAAGCGGTGAACCTCTTCCGCGATGCTGCTAGTGCTTGGCAGCGCGGGGCCGATCTAAGTCCGGATGGCCAGCCAGCACTGCCTTGAAGGGCAAGGTGACTCTAACAGTAAGAGACCCCATGATCAAATATTTCTGCCAACCTCGAGGATGTCTGTCCAGTGGTATAGTTTCCCATTGCAATCTGGAGAAATCCTCCTGAGAGATTTTAGTTTGCATAGAGGAGAGGAACCACCTTGTCACTCATCCCAAGCAAGGGGCAAACAGGAAAGCCTGGGCAGGCAGCACACAAGAAAAACAGGCTCCTAACAACAAGTTCAGCACCACCACCCTGCTGTGATAATGCCACAAAATGTTGCTGTGAGCCTAAATTTACACTCCTTTTCTGCAATTACTGTCATTGAACAGAATAAATAAAGCCGTGAGAAAATAATGACAGCAAAGACGGCTGAAGTGAAAAAGAGAGACCACAACTAATGTCGTCCATTCAGTAGGGAGAGATCCAGCAACGAGAACACAAAGCAAAGGATTGTGAGAGTGCTAACTCAATCAGAGAGCAGTGGGGTACCAACCAATCAATCACTGTCTGTTTGCCACCTCGACCAAATCAGGCTGAGTTGAGTGGTGGAGAAATGCCAGCAGGCCAGGACAGCCTGCTGTGTGCAAACACAGTGCCCGAAAATGACCCCAGGGATCCAGTGCTGACACAGAAGCATCCTTGCTTTACTTCCTACCTACCTACCCTCCCACTTACACATTGCAAACAAACTTTACTTCACCCAGAGAGCCTTTAGGGAATCACATGATTGTTTGTGTAGAGAACACTGTGGTTACTGAACCCCCTCTTCCACCCACCTGCTGCCCCATGTGAAACTTGTGAGCACCGGGGCGTTGGGGGGAACAAACAGGCTGTCTAGGACTGCAGTCACATCAATCAAAATCATGAGGCCCATTCAAGGTTAGACCACCGAAAGGAAACATGTCTGAACACGCTGTATTTAAGTGTCCAGAACTCTCTCATCAATTCAACTCAGGAGTCTCTACTCTTTCATTTCTCCTCTGGATGAGTGTTTGAAAGTAATTCAGAGGATTCTACACTATTGTAACTCTCTCTTCTTTTTTAACCTGTTTAAATTCACACTTGAGTTCACAGCTAAAATGAATCCACAAGTCTGCAGACAGACTTTTAACTCCATGCAGGAGGTCCTGTCACATCACTCCAGGTTTAACAGCACTGCACTGGTTGCCCATCACTCGTTTTTTTTCTCACTTTGAAGACAATCCATGGCCTGGAGCCGGACTGCATCTTTGAACTCTTTGCCCCCATACGTGTCCAGCCAGGCCGCGGAGATCAGCTGACCACAGACTGAGGGCGACGGATCATTTTCGGTTGTGGCATCAGTTGACTCCACTTTTATACGATGTCTAACACTTAATGCCATATTTTGATCACATCATTTAACTGTATTTTTTTTGGAATCATTCCTTATTTTCTTATTATCATTATTATCATTGTGTCTATTTCCTTTCTATTGCATTTCTAGTTATACTGCCATTATTGTGTGTTATTATTACTTTTAAACTATCTATTTGAACTATTTATCTATTTCTTTTGACTTTTAACTCAGCATTTGTGTGGACAGCAAAGAAAGAAGGAATTTCATTGCACAGAGAAACCTGTTTCTTATTGTATTTATGACAATAAACTCATTTAATCTTGTGCTTTATCCCAATTTTGGAGCTACTATTGCACTCATTTGGGTTTTTAATTGATTTATCGTTTATTTATTTTAAATGTGTCTTTTTAAATGTCATTTTTATCCTTTTTATTAGCAATTTCTTAGATATTTGCAAATTATTATATTTGTTTTAATCTATTTTTGACATTGATCTAATATCTTTTTAAACATCTTTCTTTGTTTCTTTCTTTTTTTCTTTGTTTGTTAATTACGGTTTGCCATTCAGGTTTTTATTATTATTATTATTCTGATTATTCTGATTATTATTATACATAAATATATAAAACATACATAAATAGAACACCAGATAATTAAAGGTAAATGAGTTAAGGTACTTGTTGTAACTCCCACGTCAAAAGCTCCGTGTTTTTTTCCCTCTAAGTAAAATATTCAAATTTCAAAGCCAATGCATCAGAGTTTTTATGACTGCGCCACGACTTCAAACAAAAGACTGCAGATGTCTTGCTCGTCATTTTAAACAGTTTAAGGTGGTTTATGGCGTCGTCTATATTTAGCCTTGGATTTTCAATGGGAATTTCTGAAATATCTGTTGGACGGATGAGTTTGAGAAAGGTCAATAATCTCTCTGATCGTGTGTGTGTGTGTGTGTGTGTGTGTGAGAGAGTGAGGCATCAAACAAGACAGATGATGAAATATGTAAAAATATGTCAACATATTTACTGATTTATCTTAGAGAGTGAACGGAGGGGAAGAGGGGTTCTGCGTTCTTTTTTCTTTTTGCTGAGAGAGGATATTCAGGGATGTTCAATTGAGCACGAAACTGCCATAAAAACTCTTTATTTCTCATTTCAAATTCAATATCTTTGTGTGGGTTTTTTTTTTACGTATGAAAGCAGACAAAGATCTGGTGACAATGATGTAGCACGTCAGACATTTCTAACAGAACGCAAACTCTATATGTCGCTAATTAATACAGTGTTTTATCCCCCGATTATGTTCCGTTTCAGCATTTTAGCGACTTGCCAGATACATTAATTAACATCACTTCTATTGTATTAATAGCTAATGTAATCCCACTGGGGCTAAATTTCCTTATTATTATTCCTAATTTATGTGATGTTATGAATGAGTTGTTGATAAATGTGATTCTGGCAGACAAATAACACAGGGTACATGTGATGATGAATATGAAAGTAAAGCTGCTGGTGAGGGTGATGTATATGATCACATCTTATAGTGGTTGTGTCAATAATATGAAATTATAAATAGATTATAGATTATAGATTCAAAATCAGCGTACGATTCCAAACATTTGCTCATATCTGCAAGTTACTAAAGTCACATGCTCTCAACAGTTGCCCTTGAGCTCCATAAAGAAAGAAAATGAGAGACTAATCAACGACGAGCTTATTTGTTGCAGCCCCGGTTTGGTTTGAACAGAACAAACAAACTATTACACTGTAGAATATCTCTGCGATCGGCGACGTCGTGCTTAAAAAGCCTCTGAAGCTTCGTGTGAACGCCTTTGTGTGCCGAGCCTTGAGAGTAAGATAGTACTATAGCACAGTGTTCAGCCTGAGAGTGCACGTCTCCTCTCTGCCAGCACTGTACCTTCACATCAGTGCAACATGCATCTTTCCCTAAGCACTCCACCACTGAAGAATCTCTACTCTAATTAACTGAGATTACAGCAATTAGCAGACCATTAATCACAACCTTATTAGTTTAGCCAGGCAGAAAGAGAGAGGGACGGAGAGGAGGAGGGAGAAGAGAGGGATGGAAAGAAAAAGAAAAGTGAGAGAGAGAGAGAGAGTGCTGGAGTTGGCTGTGATTTCACACACTGCCTCCTGTTTCACACAGTATAGCTTTAGGAGCTAACAATGCCTCCCTGAGTACAGGCGTGCGTGTCGTTACTGGATCATAAATACGGCGAACGGCGATGAAGTGAAACCTTCATGGAGTCTCAAACATATGGCGTCAACCATATTACACGTGATGGGAAAAGTGGTGTGTGTGTATGTGTAACATGTGTGTGTGTGTGTGTGTGTGGTGGGTGGCAGGGTGTGAGTTGAGCTGGCATGAGCTCTGGTATGTTAAAAACATACTAGTGTGTGTGTGTGTCAAGGATGGAGTGAAAGTAAAGCGGCTCCACAGGATGAATTTCTAAATACACCCATGTCTGATACCATCTTCTGTCTACTAACCCCCACCCCCTCACACACACACACACACACTCAACACCCCCGACTCACCTCCCTCGTCAGCAAGCGGGGTCAAATGTTATTCCCTCCTCGTTGTCACGGTTGCCAATCACCTCACATTCTGTAGCAACTGTTTCCAAGGCAACGCAGAGATCCGGTTGCCAGGCACCGAGAGCAATGCATGTGATTGTTACTTATTTATTTAATTCTATCTTTATCTATTTGTTCATTCTAACAGTGTCCACTGTAGCGTTCACGTGCGCCACAGAAACACACACACACACACACACACACACACTGCACACACGCTGCACACAGTTATCTTTTCCTCACTCTCTTGAACACACACACACACACACACACACACACACGTGTGAGCTGTGATCTTTATTCCTTTTTGCAAACACACACATGCTTACACACGAGCGCGATAAGGAATGATACGACCCTGGCGCTAACTAACTAACCCATCTGCATTTACCACAGGTGTGAAATGTGCACAGTGGATGACAAACAGTGATTATCATAGCAATAAGGATCCTAATCTGAGCCCTGCTCTCCTCCTGGCCTTCTGTTCCCTCCTCTCATCTGCCACGTCTCATAGGAGCCGCACAGTGATAAAGACAGACCCTAATGAGAGGGCTCTTATTGCACTGTGATTTCCTCCCTCCTCCACCACACCCTCCCTCCCTCCCTCCCTTCCTTCCTTTCATATCCATGCTCCTATACCTGCAGCACCCTTTCTCCCTCCATCCATCCATCCATTCATCCATCTAACCATCACGTCCCTGCAGCAACCGCTGCGTGCATCAGGCCTTTTGTTGGTCCGGATAAATATTACGGGGTAATTGTAATGGAGTGACTCATTAAGGGTGAAATTACTGCTCTCGCTGCATGGCCAAGACCAAGATGTACTTATTCGTTCAGCATCTACTGTCTGTGTTTGCTTTAGCGCTGCGGTTATTATGTACGTGTGTGTGTGTGTGTGTGTTACATGTTACTTTATGACGTCGACGGGCGAGCTCGTAAATATGATGTCGGCAGTTTCGCTGTGCATTTGAATATGTGTGGAAACAGATGTTATTATCCTACTTGCTGCAGGTCATTGGAGTCGCTGCATGTTGCTTTTAGCCACGTTAGCCTGGTCTGTCCACTCACACTCAAACTAAAACGTCCTCCAACATTTAATAAAAACACGTATTTTATTGATTTTCATGAAATTCAAGGTGCCCCAGAGGGACTGCCCTCAACTATCGTTTCCTTTTTCATGCCGCTGGTAAATTCATGTTTGTGCCGATTCTACGACACGATCGGGTTCAAGTTGAAAACCCTGGTTTAGTGGAAGGTTGTTAAATAGACACGAAACTGAACCATTTAATTGGAGGAAATGACATAAAATGTGTTAGAATAAGTGGGAAACAGTTTAGAGTCCTTTACTCCAGTGTCTGAACTCATTTTAATTACACCGGTATTCTTACTTTGGAGGTTTTTTATGTTTGTTTCCACTGTCGTACTTTTTATTGGTTGCTTTTATAGGCCACTTCTATGGATCTGTCCTTCTATTATATATATATTATATTATTATTATTATTATTATTCTGGTTATTCACCACGTCCCTGTGTGTGTGTGTCTGTGTTTGGGTTTGGGGGAGTTGACTTTTGAAAAATCAGTCAATAAATATAATAGATAAAAAAGAAAAACATCCTTTAAAATTTAAGCTTTACACCAGGGGTGTCCAACGTAAGGCCCACTGGCCAGAACCCGCTCACCAGAGGGTCCAATCAGGGCCCACTGGTTGAATTTTGTGAAAATTTCACATTATGATTAAAACCTAATCATAATTTGAAATACTGTATTTTTCAGTTCCAGACACCTGTGACTAAATGTTTGATTGTTTGAATGTCAAAAATTGGAGTTCTTGCTGTTATTTGCTATTATTTACTGGTCTGGCCCACTTGAGATCAAATTGCTCTGTGCCAGCTAAATATGTAGCATAAACAGAATATGATTTAAGTCCATAAAACAGTCGAAGAGTCTGTTGTATTGACTTAATGTATGACAAAGTAAAGTATGACAGTCTACTGTGGACGTCCATATGTGCGCAGAGGACCAAACATGACGACTGCACGTGCTTCCTGTAGATCTTATCGTGCGGTTGGTGTCAGACTTTAATTTCTTTATTTAATAGAGACATCAAAAACGATGGTAACCATGGAAACTTGAATGCTTAAGGTCATATATGAGTGAGTGCACCAGTACGGGCGTAGATCACCTTCAAACTATGGAAGGCAGCATTACACCTCTCAGTGTACAGCCTGACAGAAGCTATTATTATTATTATCGTTATTATTATTATCATCATTATTATTATTATTATTATTATTATTATTATTATAACAAATAAAGAATGGGATGCCAGACTGAGACGGATCCTCCGTTCAGTACGAACGTGTGGAAATGCGAAGCGGCCGTGGATGTGGATGTGGAAGGCGGAAAGTATGACCCGGCCTCAAGTAAAAAAAACCTTTTCGGTTGATCTTTCAATAACCTCAGAGAGGTTGTTTGAAAAGCCTGACATATAATTATTTCTCAGGGCCACAGATGCCATGTCCTGTTTTGTTATAGACCTGAAATGATTCATTTTTGCTGTCAAACAAGATCTTTTTTAAAAAAAGAAAACAGGACAATCTCACACATGAAATCTTGTGTAAATGATTGCTCAATTAGCAAAAGTGTTGAAATAAAAGTTTCTGGCGAGTAATTAAACCCTTAAAGACGTAATAGTGTCAGCCACTCATGGTCACGTGACGCCTCCCTGTATATAGTTCCAGTATTAATCAGATATCATAGAAAAAGCCAAACTAGCGAAGCAGGTAATCAGTCTAGGCAGGGAAATCAATTGGATCTTTAATTGCTGTGTGGAAGAAGAGACAGAAATATTGCGCGCACACACGCACACACGGATAATGACAGAGAGACAGTGGGGCTGATGTGAGCGGAGTCTCTAGGGGATGGCGTGGAGAATCCTCTTGGCCGGGAATTTCCAGGGTTTAGCACGGAGACACATTTTCTGTCAAAAGGCCCTTTTACATGGACGAGCGTCAGCATCGCATTTGCCCACTGTGAAATAGAGGGATTTGAATAATCTTATTACACCCCATTACAATAACACTAATATGATCCCATTCCCTGAAAAGTACAGTACACCAGAGTGGGGAAATGGAGCATTTTGATAACCCCACAGGGCATTTACAGATGAGGGAAGTAAATCACTAAAATAACAAATAACATGGGGACTGAAGTGTTGTGACTGAATAAATGTAATATTCCATGCCTTGACTGGTGATTTGTTCGACACACTGGTTATTTACAAGTTATTCATCTGATTCATTTCTTTATTAAAAGTAGCGATACAACGTAAAGAGAATACTAAATTGGCTTCAAGGTATTAAAAGTAGCAGTTATGCAGCACGTCGATCCCTTTGGTGTAAATTACATTAACATATATTATGTGCTTATTATAGTTTGGTCAATTTGTATATTTTAATACTAATACTATGTTTGAGGTGGAGCTGATTAAACATTCTTCTAAAACAAACATAATATTTCTGCCTTAGAAATTCAAAACTCCTCCAGTCAGGAGTTATGGAGCAGGTAACAGGAGGCGATTCTCTGTATAACACATTACTGTTACGACGGCGTGACAGTTGGACGCATTATGTGCTTAATCCGGCTACTCTACCAAACTGCACTTATTTATTATACATCGTGTTTGCCTCAAATATGCACATGTCTAAAATGTGCAGTTTTAAAAAAACAAGAAAAACACTTGTCACCTCCTGCTCGAGGCTGTGATATTCATTCTTTATGCCCTCACACACCAACACTGACTTAACTGTCATTTGATGCAAATACACAATTGTAAGCGTGTATTTTTTTACTCTGGTTAGTCCGGCTATACCTCCCATAGTCCAGAGAACCTGCAGACTGGGATTAGATTCATTATAAACTATAGCAAAAGCAATATAGACTGAACACATCGCTTTTATTGAGTAGAATCACGTGTTTGTGCCTTTATCTACACTTAATCGAAATATTTGTCAAAAACCTTGTATCGCAGTGGAATTATGAGGCAGTGAAGAGAAGTCCTCTAATCTGTGCTTGAAATAGAGACTCAAATGTAAAGTCTGTATTTCTGTTTTCATATTTAACGTATGAAAATATGCATCGCACATGAAACACAAGAGCAATTTGTAGATACAATAATTACCACTGATGCGCAGCGAGATACAGGCAGGAAGTAGCTGTGTCTGACACTGATACCCGTACCACAAAGAGTCCAATATCAGTCTGAGGTTTGTCATTTCAACAACACAAAGCTCCAAATATGTGACAAATATCATATACAAAAGAAAAAGAAAAGCCCATAAAATGATTTATTAAATTAACATTGACCGTGGCATTTAGGTTTTTTTGTGTAGTATCGTATTTATCCTCGAATGGACATACGCTAACCTTCATATGTGTACGTTTTGTCAGTTTACAACCGACTCACCCTACTAACTACCTAACTACTAACTAACTAACTACCCAGTGTGTGAAATAAAACTTCATAAAGACACTTGTTCTGAAAGGGTCAGTTTAGTCAAAGTCTGGACAGTAAATGTACTTAGTTCCCTCACACACACACGTATATATATATATTTGTCTGCTGCTCCCTGTTTGTCTCCTTTATTGTCCTCGTCCCTGCGTCTCCACCCGCCCCTCTTGCTGCTGGCAGCCTGGAGAACAGCTGAGAGTAGACGTAGATTTATCTCTTACTTTCTAAATGTGTTCCTGCCCATGCCCCTACCTGCCCGCCAGCCTGTTTGTCCGCCAGTCTGTCTGGATATTGGATTTGCTCTTTGACTGTGACCTTATACATGGCGAGCTACAGGAGCTGCTGCGACTGCTGGACCCTCTGTCCTGTCGTGCAGAGTTGTGTCTTCCTGCCATCGTGGGGGCCCGAGCCTCCCCCCTCCCCCCACCTAACCTCGACACACGCCGCACCTCCCCGCCCCTACACCATGTGCACTTATTGGATTCCCCTCTTCACCATGCACTCTGATAAGGGCATCTGTCAAGCGGATGAACAATCAGAGTGAAAAAGGTGTGTGATGCACGCTTGGAAGGATCTTACTTCCTGCAGAGGCAGAGGACGCTGGGCAAAGGAACGGGGGGTGAGTCTGAGGACCACGAGCAGGACTTCAGGAGAGGATTACCATCACCATGGAGGCTCTGCTTCACATCGGGAGGAGAAAGGTTTGTCGCTGCCGACGAGGATGGCTTCCGCTCAGCTACGCGTATTCTCAAGCAATAACATCGACATCTGTATTATCAACCCAAGAATACCCGTGGTCGAGACGGGAGCAAACAGCCACGCCACCTCACTCCCCTCCACCGTCTCTCTCTCTCTCTGTCTCTCTCTCATCTCGTTCTTGCTTTCGGCCCCCCGCCCCCTCCCTTGTTTCTCTGTTTCACGCTATACAGCAGGAGAGAGCTGGAGGGAAGGGTGGTGTTTTCATGAGCTGCTCAAACTGTCCAGGTCCTGCAAGAGAGGAAAAGAGAGAGAAAAGGAGAAAGAGATCCAACTCTTTTGGGACTGAATCAACAAATACTGGGAATATCTGTGATCTGCAAATCCCACCCCCCCATTAGTCAAAAATGTAAAAAAAAAAGGCCTTAATGTGTGACATCTTTAAATGTTTTGTTTTGTTTGAGCAGTAATCGAGAGGCAGAAGATAATCTGTTTACACACGACAGAGAGAAGCAGCGAGTGCTTCTGAGAGGCAGCGACCAGAGAACGTCTCTTTGTCTGAAAAACCACTGAAACGACAAATCAATTAGTTGCCTGATTATTTGTCTGTCGATTGAAAAAAAGAAATCAATCAGTGCACATTCACTATATGATGAAAGCTCGCTCTGTAGATGCCGCGCGCTCATATTATGACGAGAGTAAAATCAGTGCGTGCATTTATATTGTGGGCAATTCATCCCAAAAATGGAAATCAGGTGTTTTTTGTTCAAGATGCCTTTTCTGTGTTGTGGGAAAATCCTCACTAATTGGTGTGAATCTCCTTTAATGACACCGAAGACAACGCGGCGATGAAACTGCTGTTGTTTCCAGTGTCGTAAATATTCTCCACTCGCAGCTTCTTCTGCCACACCAACGGTATCTGCAGTCAGCAGCAGCAAGCGGAGAGAGAGGGAGAGAGAGACGGACTGCCGTGCTTACATGAATAGTCATTTTGTCATTGCGCGCTAGGGTGCAATAAAGTTTTGTTTTTTTGTCCCCCCCCCTCTTCCTTCTTCCAACGCTTGGAACCCCTGACTGAGTGCGAGTAAGGAAGTGGGAGATGTGAGCTTCGCTGTCCCCGTGTTTATCGGCGAGTGCCACAGTTGCACACATGCATGGGGGCTGCTGCCCCACTTGGCGCTCTTGACTCGAGCCCCCATGCTGCACACATGAGAGGAATCAGGAGGCAAGGAGGGAGAAAAGAGGGTGAAAAACAGACATAGAGGTGGAGGTTTAGAGGAGAGAGGAAAGAGGAGGGGAGGAGAGGAAAAAGGTGCAGCACGCAGTTGTGTTTTCATGGCCATGGGAACGGCGGAAAAGGACAGATGAAGGCAAAACGACAAGTGAGAGAAAGAAAAGGCGGCGAGCAGAGGCAGAGAAATGAGGGAAATGTCAGGCAAGTGAAAAAAAGTCGGAAGAGTGTGTAATTTTACAGAGATGAGAGAGAAGAAATGGATAGAAGCAGTTTGTTTGTGCGTGTGAGAGAGAGAGAGAGAATGGGAAAAAAAAGAGGAGGGAGGATGGGAGAGAGGAGGGGAGGAGGGGGGTATCAGCTGGGTTCGGACTGTCATTCTACGACATGATTGGCTGTGTCAGGAAGAGATAAGCAGTCTTCACATCCCTCTGCCCTCGCATCTTCAAGGCCCCGGAATCAAACGGTGGAGAACACCGCCGCGCGCTCCTCTGCACTGAAAAGAGACTACATGAAAGAAGTGATTCCTGCTATTATTCTAAACACCTCTGCATGTGAAATACCACACTTTTTTTTTCAAAGGGAGGGAAGGGGAGGGGAGGGTGTAGCGAGGGATAAAAAAGAAAGAAAAGACAGAAAAGGACTGGTTTGAAAATGTTCCGAGGCTGTAGCCTGATCGTACCTTTGTGCTCGTTGCAAGGCCCCGAGATCTCAAATCCCTGTGTCTTTACAAGTCTTTCCTCCTTTTCTGCTCACCATAAGCTCTCACATTAGACAAGCATTAGGGAGGGAGAGACGGAGCAACTCCCCTACGTCTCACCTCCTGCGGGATTTAACATCTTACAGCTCTTAACTGTCCTGGTGGCCCGTCCGGCCGCCGCTCTCGCTCTCCTCTGACTCCTTCCCTTCCCATGTGTCGTCTAAGAGAAATCCTCAGATTAATCCTTCGACCATTAAGCTCTGACACTCTTGTATAGATCCGCGGGATTATAGAATAGGTACGTATTATGAGGTATTACGAGGAATTAGTTTTTTTAAAGTAGCAGCTTAAATCATGTCTGACGAGGGCAAAGTGAAAGCAGGGTTTTGTTTGTTTTTTTTTAAACACTTATTCTGGAGGACGGTGTAAAAAAAAAATTCAGATCACAAACTCCTCATACGAGCGGACTCACACATGCAGGATTGATTGTGAAAATCTGAGCACGTATCGGGATGAGAGTAAGTGTTGTAATGTTTAGACCCACACACACACACACACACACACACACTCGTCTATAACAGACAGTCTGTCTATGAGGCTACACAGGCATCACCAACAATCTCTGGTGTGCTCCCAAACAGCTCCCCACTATGCGCCGCATTAATTATTCAACATATTTATCTATGCAATTTGACGGCCTCTCCCCTCTAAAGCTCTGAACAAATTGCAGAAGCGGCTAATATTGCTTCTGGCTTCTGTGGCTCAAATCACCAGGCGAGCACACCCGAGAGGCGGAACACGAGAGGCTGTAAACAATCACTTGACACTTAGCACTTATAGAGTGTATATATTTATTTTTTTGATCGGTGGAGCTGAACGCAGCTCTGCGAAACTCGTCCGCTCAGAGTCGTGCATTCTGAAATGTGGGGAACCTTCTTTTCATGAGAGACACAAAGGTGGTAAATGTGCACATAAGACCTGTGGAGCTTTTACAATACCAACAAATCTACGCATCCCTTCCCCCAATGGTACAGATGCAAATGCACAAATGCACACTCACTCACACCAACAGCTCCCTCCCCTCCTCATCTTTCTTTCTTTCTTTCTTTCTTTCTTTCTTTCCCTATCCACCAAACCAGCATTTAGCATGACACACGCCGAGGAGCAGGGGTAGCCAATTATCAAACAGATGTCAATGTATGCGTTACAATACTAAAGGGAGCCCAATTACCGCACAGATGTTTTGTTTTTCCTCCTCACAGCCCTCTCTTTTTTTTTTCCCAGCATCCTCTCTGCTCAAGACCCTCTGAGGATGGTCCAGTCCCCCCCACACACACCCCGCACCCTCCCCTCCCTCCCACGCTCCACCCGAAAAACAACACCCTCTGCCCTCCAAACAAACTGAGGTACACCGTGCGTGCTGCACACACACACACACACACACACACACACACACACACACCGCACTTGGCCTTGCTTGAGCAAATGGAGAGCATGTGGATGTCAATCAACAGGGTGGAGGGGAGGGGGCAGGAAGGCAATGATTGGGGAGTGTATGTGTGTGTGTGTGTTGGGTGGAGTGCAGCAGCAGGAGCATAGGGCCGCGGATCAGAACCAAGGACAGCTCCCAGTGGAGAGATATGTGCCGCTTTGTTGCGTTACTAAATGGAGGTCTCCCACGCACACACACACACACACACATGAAAAAATGTGAAAAGTACACACACGCACGTGCACATAAACACAATTGTTCCTTGAACATGGCACTAAGTACGATTTAGTAATCACTGTTAGCTCATTCCTATTTCCTCTCTTCATCCATCTCTCCTAATGGATTCCCAAGGCTTCAACCAGCCCTTTTTCTCTTCTATTTCCTCCTCCTCCTCCCTTCTTCGCCTCTCTTTTTCTCTCCCTTCTCCTCCTCATTGGAGGCTGAGAGAGAGGGAGAGAGAGAGAGAGAGAGCCTAAAAGACAGAGAGCTAGCTCCAAGCCGAGCCCACATGAAACCGAGGAGATGGAACTTTATGTCTCTCTCTGCTGCTTGATCAATAGGAATTTAATGGACAAGGATTGAGTTCAGGGAGTTCATGCTTGCCAATGTGCTGGAGGGGCTGAGCACATGCACACACTGAGAGGCAGCCAGTGGGGAGGGACACACACACACACACACACACACACACACACACACACACACACACACACACACACACACACACTAAAATTGATGCTTTTTCTCTGTGACACACACACACATGCACATTGCACTGCTACAGACACACTTCCAAAAGCAACCAGCTGAATTACAAATGCTATAAAGTGAATTGATTATGGGCCATAGGTAATATTTACTCTGATACAGATTGATAGATTCACAGATTATTGAGATACACAGCTCACAGGAAGCTGAAGGGAAGGGGAGGGAGGGAGGGTCCGAGGGGGAGGGGGGGAATCTGAGGGAGAAAGCTTGAATATTTCATTGAAGTGAAGCTAAAACCAATCAATTGAAGAGGACTTCACAATATAGCAGCTCCAGCTCCAACGACTGCAACGCTCACAGAGTCAAAGTGTACAGCGTTTATCCCACATGGACGTGACATCCACCGACATACATGAAAGGGAACGTGGAAGGAGAAAAGCTGAAGAATACAGTGTCAGGAACACCACAGACACAGGAAGAATCCACTGACACCCAACTGTTCACTTCAGGAACAAATAAAATACATTTAAATAAACACAATTCAAAATACGAAGTAAATAAATATATATATATCCTTACTCCACCCTCCTCTCCTCTACTTTTTTCCCCCTAGTGTTTTGAATCAATGAGCTCCATCAGTTAGATCATAAAGTCATGGGCAGCAGCAGCAGCAGCAGCAGACCGTTCACTTTCAACATGACGACAAGTCACTGCAAATGTAAGCAACAAGCGATGTCACGTTCAACTCTTTCATCCTCGTTCAGTCCTGCGGTGACAAATGAACAATTTAGGAAATCGAAAAAGAGAAAGAGGGGAAAAAAAAAAAAGCGCAGCAAGTTTGGAAACATGAAAGAGAAGGATGAAATGATCAGAGTA